>NC_087351.1:84139418-84442448 GCF_030014295.1 Loxodonta africana | reverse complement strand
CCTCCACACATTTTTGCCTAGGGCACTGAGGATATGAGGCCATCAGTAACACTTTCAGGGTCCCAAAGGTCACTGTTATTTTTTTCACATCATATTAATAACAAAGGAAACAGAGAGATTAAAGGATATTCAATAAGTCCTTGGGGAAATGCCTAGATATACTACCACTACTACTAGTAATCATATAGCAGCAAACTACCACTTGCTATGTGCCAGGTATTCTTCTAAGCACTTTACCTACACTGTCCTTCAGCCATACTAAAGGCCTATGACAAAGCTATTCCTTTCTGTAGAATGCAAAAATGGTCGTAATCCTTCATTCAGTGGTATAATCTTGTCCTCTACCCTTTGAATCTGAGCTGGCTTTAGTGACTTGCTTTGACCAACAGAATATGATGGAAGAAGTGATGTGCCATTTCTGAATCTAAGCTTCAAGAGGCCTTGTATGACTCTAGCATGCTTTCAGGAACCTGTCTCCACCATGGGAACAACCCTAGACCAGCCTGCCAGAGGATGAGAGATCACGTACAATCAGAGCTGGGATGCCAGGTATCCCAGCCAAGACCCCAAATATGAAGAATGTCCAGCCAAGAGCTGTAAAGCTATCCCACAGCTGACCTACCCACTGAGCACAGCTGACTTACCCATTTGACCACAGCTGTACATGCAAGAGTAGCCTAGACCAGCCTGCCTTTGGCCAACTCACAGAATTTTGAGCTAAATACACGCTTGTTTTTCTAAAATCACTAAGTTTTAGGGTACTCTGATACGTTCCTCATCTAGAGTGTTAATTCCGAGTGAAAATACTTATAGAAATTTCAATCTGGGGAAAAAAAAAAAAAACTTCACGATTTGATTTTCTTCCCTTGCTGGACATAATATAATTATGACTTTCTTTACTATTTTGCCTTAGGGGAAAAAGTTTGCTTCTACTATTACGTTTTTCCCTACTATGTTTGGTATGCACAAAAATATATAAGTGAACAAGAAGGTGGCAAAATCAAGCTTGATGGTCACTGCTAATGGGAGAAAAGGACATACCACAGAAAGGTGTTGTTTTCTTCCCGTGTTTTCAAAAACTTGGCTAAAAATGCACAGAAGGTATTTAGTTGAATGGATAAGACAAGAATTTTCCATCAAAGCATTAATTTAAAAATGATTTCAAAGTGCTACAGTTTTTGCTTTTCTTCTTAAGTGGTACTTACATAGAGTGCACGCCACATCCAACACTCAAGTCTCCGCATATTGCAACCTGCAGACACTTTAAAAGATGATTCAAGCTCGGATTCCTACTGGGAGAGGTTGACACTGGATTTGCTGAAATGCAATCGTAAAAGTGCTCCACAGGCCAGCTACTACTGCGAGGAAGTCCCGGCTTACTGAGAGACAGAGAGGACTGTACAAGAGCTAAGAAAGGGCTATTTCCTAAGTGAAAAATAATGGAGCTATCAGATTCCTCCTAAGATATTTTGTACACTGTTTTCAACTCTGAACAAGTCAACTCTCTGGTTCTTCTTATGGATCTTATGGCAACCTCACATTCTGGATTTTCTGAAACATTTACAATTTTTTTTTAATTTTAATATTTATTTTATATTCGGTGAAAATATACACAACAAAACATGCTCCCATTCAACAATTTCTACACATAACGTTCAGTAACATGGGTTACCGTCTTCACATTGTGTCAACACTCTCGTTATTTCTGTTCTAGTTGTTTCACTACCATTAATTCAGTCTCACTGCCCCCGAACTTCTTATTCACGTTTTAGAGTTACTGTCTTCCATTTGGTCTCATACAGATAATTTTTTAAAAGAGTGCAATACTCAAGGGTGACAATCTTTACTTTTTGAGTTAAATTGTTATCTCGTTTAAGGGTGACTTCAGGGGATATTTTCGATTCAAGGTTTAAATAGTATCTCAGGGCAATAGTCTCAGGGCTTTTACCAACCTCAGTGGGTCCAGCAAGTCTGGATTCTTTAGGCATTTGAAGTTCTGTGGAACATTTACAATTTTAAATATTCCATCACACTGTAAAATCATGGGCCCTGAGTTTTTGGTGCAGAGAATAATCCAGGGTGTCTCAGACCTTGTGATTTCATGAATAAGTAAACTTTAATAAAAATAAATAAATAGATAATTGGAGGCTGACATTGGATTATAACTTATTAGCCAATAAACATACTCTAAAAATACAGAACAAGTTTTTAAGCGCTAATAGCATTTTGCATTCTGAAAAACTTTCTACATTGTCTTTATTTTCTCATTTCATTGTGTATGTGTGAAAACTTCATCAGGAACTGTCACTAGCATTTAGACCAGGGTGAGATGTTTTATAGTCAGGCATTGTTTGACTAAAACACTGACTCCACCATGTACTAGCTGCATGACCTATGTTTTCTAGCCTACACGATGGGGATAACGGTACTTAGCTTGTAGAGTTTTGTGATTTGAAATATCCAAAACCTTTAACGTAGGTGACGGAATAATTTGGAAATGGATAAATGGTGCTGGTGGCACAACGTGATGAGTGTAACCACTGTCACTGAATTATACATGCAACAAAGGTAGAAAAGGCCTGTGTTTTGTAGCATGTTATTTTTGACACAATATAACAACAATAATAAAAACCTTCAGCCTAGTGACTAGCACATGGTAGAACCACAATGTTTGTTAAATACCCCTTTCCTTTAACCTTGGTCAACCTTAGGTTTGGGGTTTCTCCTCTCCAACCCAGTTTTTTATATTCATTTTATTTTATTTTTTCAGATTTTTTGTACACATAGTCAACATTGTTTCTGTAAATATGTTTTGGTAAAGCAGGAAAGGAAGAAAATCCTAAATCGAAAAATAGCAGCTACTGAATTTGGAATTGGGATCTTCCCCATCTTACAAAGGTGACCATCTAGAAAAGTAGCACATTACCAATAAGCATGTGTTCCAAAGAGGATGATGTCATGTTTATGGTCAGAGGCAGATGGACACATAGACTTGCTATTCCCCTGTCAGAACCAAGCTGACAACGTCAAAGGCTGCCTGTGCAGGAATACTTTTTCAAAGCCCAATATGAGGAAATACTAAAGCAGCAGAAACCTATAACCATTCCCTGTAAAAGACCCCTTTTAGCTGATTTTGTCTTCGGTATGAGTATTACAAGGTTTGTCAGAGCCTAAGAGGCCAACCCCAGCTATGCAACTGGAGGGCAGGTGATCGAGAGGAAGATGGCAGGAAATATAGCTCTAGAGAACTGGAGAACAAGCTTAGTAACAAGAAGAATGCACAGAAAAGTATCCAAGTCCTCACTCAGCAAACCCTGAGCTCAAATTCCAAAAAGCACACCGTCCCCAGGCAGCAACCCCTCTATCTTGAAGAAACAAAAGGGCATTACACCATAACAGTTCAGATTCAGAGACCTCAGAAATAAAGTCTCCCGTCAGCAGCTATGGGCCCTGACATTGGTGTGTTCGAGTCCGTTGTTATGACTATTGTGTCAATCCACCTCACTGAAGGTTTCCCTTATTTTTGCTATTTTTTACGGTACTTTACCAAATGTGATGTCCTTTTCTAGCAACTGGTAGAAAGATCAATTACTAGAAAATACAGTAGACATTCAAAAAGAAATTGATGAGTGAGTGAAAGAACTCAGTGACCATCAGTTAACATGAGGTCATACTGAAGTAAGGTGGGCCCTAATCCCATCTGAGTGGTGTCGTTATAAAAGGGGAGAAAAGTGCTGAAGTCTTCTCAAAACCAAACAACAGTTTAGCTTAACTAGTAAAAAATGTCTGCCTTGGGCACTGAGCTCTTTTAAGATATGGGCTCAAGTTGACAACAGCAACTTAGATTAGATAGGAAAATTAGAGGGCAATGAGTTTACATTAATGGGGAGGAACAACTAGGAAAAGGAGGATGAGAATGGTTGTACAATTAGAAGAATGCAATCAATGTCACTGAATTGTACATGTAGAAGTTGTTGAATTGGTATACGTTCTGCTGTGTTTGTTCTCAACAATAACAAAAAAAGTAAATTCTTGAAAGATTAGAAAGAACACCACCCCCCCAAAAAAGGAAAGAGGAGAAGAGACCCAGAGAGACAGAGGAAGGACGCCATGTGATGCTGTAGCTGCAATCCAAGGAAGGCCTGGAACCACCAGAAATTGGGAGAGAGGCATAGAATAGACTCTCCTTCCAAGACTCAGAAGGAATCAACACAGCAGCCATCCTGAGCTCGAACTCCCAGTGTCCAGAAGTACGAGACAATAAACTTCTGTTCTTATAAGCCACCCAGTCTCTGGTGTTTTGTTACAGCAGTCCCAGGAAACGGGTGTGGTCGTTAATATGATCACTTACTGGATGCATAACATCGTATTAAGGGAATGTTTTGAATTTACATGCCCCCCCCCCCTTTTTTTTTTACTGCAGGTGCTCCTTGGAAACTCTATGGGGCAGTTCTACTCTGTCCTATAGGGTTGCTATGAGTCGGAATCGACTCGATGGCACTGGGTACTGCAGGATAGGAAACCCTGGTGGTGTAGTGGTTAAGTGCTATGGCTACTAACCAAAGGGTCGGCAGTTCGAATCTGCCAGGCACTCCTTGGAAACTCTATGGGGCAGTTCTACTCTGTCCTATAGGGTTGCCATGAGTCGGAATTGACTCAACGGCAGTGGGGGTACTGCAGGATATACAAAGCAGTTCCTATTTCTGGCTATTATAAATGGGACTTCAATGGATAATTTCAGTGCATATGGGTTTTTTCCATATATTGAATTATTTCCTTAAATTAGATTCCCAGAAGTTGCATTACTAGATTAAAAGGAATGGACATTTTGATGGCTTTGGATAGACACACATATATCCAATATAAGTACTGTAAAACAATTTTCTAAAAGAATAGAATTTCTTGTGCCTAAGCATTGATTTGCATCTCAGTCATTTTCCTAGCAACACATTCCATCTACCCTCAGCCATGTACCTCTGTCACTCATCTGTACCTACCCACACTTCTGCTTTGCTGTCTACCATCCTGCCTGCAGAAAATGTATTCTGTGGGAATACACATTGTCCATGGCTACTCAGCATTTAACCTTAATCCAGAATACCCTGTAAAAGCTGCCCCTTAGGTATACATTTGGGTCCCCTTTCCTTTTCCGAGACACTCATGGATGGGATGCAAAAATATGTCTGCAACTCAATGACCTCATCTGTTTTAAGTAAAAACTTATTTGAAGTTTATGACATTTTAATTTATGCTTTGGATAATATAAAAATTACTTACTTTTTAATTCTAAAAAATATTTTTCTAATACTAGAAATATGTTTTAAAAATCCATTCATTATAGTTTTGCTAGCATTAGAAACTATTCGTGTGTTTGTATTCTTGAGCATATAATTGATGAAGGCTGATGTACTACATAGTGAAGTTTTAAAAAACAGGTTATTTCACATGTCTATTTGCCTCAGAAACCCTGGTGGAGTAGTGGTTAAGTGCTATAGCTGCTAACCAAAAGGTCAGCAATTCGAATCCACCAGGCACACCTTGGAAATTCTATGGGGAAGTTCTACTCTGTCCTATAGGGTCGCTATGAGTCAGAATCGACTTAAAGGCCACAGGTTGATTTATTTTCCTCTACGAAACTGAGTCTTCTGAGAGCAAACACTGTCATATTTTTCCTGTGGCATCATTACTCAATAAAGATTTTGGTAGAGATATGTGTTATTATGATGCTGAACAGGATTCGACACAGCTTCTAGACTAAGATTGACTAGGAAGAAAGGCCTAGGGATCTGTTTTCAAAAAATCAGCCAGTTAAAACCTTATGGAGCACAACAGTCCAATCTGCAGTCAATCATGTAGATGGCGCAGGACCAGCAGTGATTTGTTCCATTGTGTGTGGGGTCTCAAAGAGTTGGGGACCAACTCAACGGTAGCTAACAACAACAACAAAGAGAAAAGAGAGGGGTAAAAGAGAAGAAGGGACGGATAAGGGTCAGAAAAGATGCAAAGAAAATAAGGGGGGAGAAGCTGGAGGAGGAGGAAGGGAAAAACAATCAACAACTAGAGGTAGATGCATTCGGTGACTTCACACAGGTAGGTGACTCCAGAGGGAAGATTAAAGGCATGGTTAGAATTAAAGATAGAACTAAATCCCTCATTGTACAAGTATGTCACAATTAATTCTTTTTTTTTTTTAATTAAAAAAAAGAAAAAGTTTCTAGCTTAGAAGGGCTCAATAATATTGAATACTTGAAACATCAGGACCCCCAAGTTAAACTTCCTTCAGAGCAGACGGGCTAACAAAAAACAGATGTGCCCTCCCAGCATGAAAAAGCCAAAACCAAACCCCTTACCCTTGAGTCGATTCCGACTCATAGCAACCTTACAGGACAGTGTAGAACTACCTCACAAGGTTTCCAGGGAGAGGCTGGTGGATTTAAACTGCTGACCTTTTGGTTTAGAGCCAAACATTTAAGCACTGAGCCACCAGGGCTCTCTCTCAGCATAGTTACCTATTTATATATTCTCCTACTTATGCCATGATTAGTATTGTGAATAAGCGTCAGGGACAACACTCCTGAGAACTTCATGTTTGTATCTGAGAGTTTATTTAAATGCCCACAAAAAAGCAATTTAAAGAAAAGTATATTGTCCTGGAACTCCCTCCACCTGTGCCTTGACCTTATCCATTTATCTCTTCCAAGTCTGACACTTGCCTCTACTGCCATCCACCAAAAAATAGAAATTCTACATACAGCCTGTTTTTCCAAACACTGCACACTTCTGAGTTAATACCTTGTGCATGTGCTTTTATTGTTGGAACCCAGATCAAAGTTCTCTGTCCTAGCCTGCAAGGGAGGCTGGAAATTTGAATTCTGATTTCTATGCTAGGGAAGTAGAATCCATAAGGTAGAATTTTCACCAACTATAGAAAGGTTATTCAAAAAGTGGCTCCTATGATGACAAATTTCCACTAAAAGCCCAAACAGTTGTACCTTGATCCCACTCGTCACAACCTTCTGCTCCATTACTCACACTATTTTCTTAGTTACGTTAGTAAGTCTTAGTTAATATCTGCAATACCTCTTTACTAGGCCTTTGCAAAAATCCACCAACTGGCTATATAGCCTTGCGTCCTTCCAAGTGCACTCTGTCAACGAAGAATCTCTGTAAAATCTTTGAACAATGATGTCGACCAACCCACCACCTCTCCACATGCAAAAAAAGACAAAGTCGACCTCAAGGAGTCCTACTGCTTCCTTCATCTCTTTGTTCCTGGTGTTCCCCATGCCCCCATGAATGGGGGTCTATCATATGTTGATGTCAATACACATGGGCATGGTTAGACTATGTCAGTTACATTTATAGTAACTCTCCTTCCTGGATCTAAAATAATTTCCCTGCTCAGCACCTGTCTTTTTTCATGCTCCTATGTCTGCCTGGGATAGTCCTGCCTTCCTGTCCACCCAGGTGAGTAAGATTTCCTGACCCCACATATCTTCTTCACCTGGTTAATTTTAAAGGGTGTTTCAACACTCAGATAAACTCTCTTACCTTTTATGAGACATTTACTGACGACTTCCACGTAAAAGTCACCATTCCTTTGGTTTTCTCTGCACCTATGCATTCACTGACCGTAACACTCAATTGCATTTATTAGTTTGTGTGACTCTAATGCACCAGCCATAAGGACCACATTTAATTCACCTCTGTACTCCCATCAGTCAGTGCACTGCATGGCACGCAGTAGGGAGCCCTGGTGACACAACGTTAAGTGCTTGGCTGCTAACCGAAAGGCTAACGTTTCGAACTCACTCAGCAACCGCACAGGAAAAAGGCCTGGTGATCTGCTTCCATAAAAAACACAGCCAAGAAAACCCTATAGGGCAGTTCTACTCTGTCACGTGGGGTCACTATGAGTTGGAATAGACTTGGCAGCACCCAACAACAACAACATGGCACGTAGAAGGCATTTTGGCTATGGCATAAAAGAAAATTCATTTCAGTGTCGGCTCCTGACCACCATGAAGAGAACCAAGGCTGGGCTAGGTCAGGCAGCCAGATTCATTTGTTACTCAATAATATGGCAAGAGTAAACTTGATGAAATTAATAGGTACGTTGGGTTTGTTAATGTCTGTTTTCCCTACATGGTGCTTTTGTGATTACAGAAAAATCTAATTCTGACAGCAAGGGTTCTAGTAACATCAGGGAAACTCAAATAGTGTGGAGCCCCAGAGTCACAGATTTTTCCAAAAGATTACTGATAATTACAATGCTGCTCCCAAAGACAGAAGGAGGGGGAGGTTCCCGGCAAACACACTTTCCTCCAAAGCCCTGTCAGGTATAAAGTACTGACGACTGGGAAAGCACGGCTGGCGGCAGCAAACAGCACTAGGTGATTTTCACCTTCAGGGTTGACCTGCTGGTACTACCCCACCCTCCATTCCAGGCACACAGGATACCCTGTAATCCCACCATGCACATTCCTAACTCTCTGCCTTTGTTTAGTGGTCCCTGGGTGGCACAAATGGCTAAGTGCTTGACTGCTAACTGAAAGGCTGGAGATCCGAACCCACCCAAAGGCCCGACAATCTGCTTCCAAAAGGTCACAGCCATGAAAACTCCATGCAGTACAGTTCTACTCTGCACACATGGGCTTGCCATAAATCAGAATCAACTCAATGGGAACTGGTTTGGTTTTTGTTTTATTTTTCTGCTTTTGTTTGGCTGGAATTCCCTTCCTCCTCCCATCAGCTTCCTCACTTGAGGAACTCAACTCATAATCTCTCCATCATTCAAGTAAAGCTTTTCTAATTCTGCATCGATAGCAGTGCTTCCTGTCATTGCTCCTATAGGCCTTTTATTAGAGCTCTTCTATGTCCCACCCACCCACCAACCCATCCACCCCTCCATCCCTCCATCATCAAGTTCTTAACTATGTGTTAGGCACTATTCTAAGTATGGGGAATACACCAATGAACAAAACAAAAATTCCTCCCTCAGAGAACTTACATTCTACTGAAGTACATGTGCTGAGCAAAGCATGCCTGGCCTGGATAAATTACTCAATTTCTCAGTTTCTCTTCTATAAAATGGGAGTAATAAAAGCCCCTGTTTCACGGGGTTGTTGTGAGATTAATGAGTTAATAGATGCTTAGAACAGTAACTGTACATAGTAAGTATTCAATTAAAAAGAGCTATTATGACCATTGTTGAACAAACCAATCGATGAAAAAAAAAATGTGCTTCTAAGGGGCATGGAAGGTTCTGATACCTTTCAAAATCTGTACATTAAGAAGTCCATATATAATCTATTCACATATCAGGTCTTCTGGGAGCCATGTGTACACTAAGGTTCACTTAGCAGGACAAAAGCACATGTAATAGGTGTTTTCCAGAACAATTCATTCAGTAATGAGACTCATAATACAAATGAAAGGAGAGGGCATAGTATATGATTTTATGTGGGGACTGGGCAGAGGGGAAAGTGAGACTCATTTTTTAGTCTGAAGGGAATCATGACTTCTCAGTTACAAGCAATTATTGTTAATTGGGAATGGAGGTCCAATTTTGCTACTCTTCCAAATTTTCAAGAAAAATTGGAACTTGGATCCTTAGGTACAATCTTCTAATTTTTAAATAGTGGCAATTCTCTCATTTGTTTCTAAAATCCCTGTGCAGGGCAATCAAAACATATCTGTGGGATAAATTTGATCCGAACTCTGACAGTTTGTGCCCTTTATGATGGAGAAAACCAATGCCCCTAACTCTTTCCCAGCCCATACTGTCAAAAGAACTAATTCCCACCACGTGATGTATGAAGGTGTGGAGTGTGTTCATGCTCAGAAAATACCCATGCACAGCCACACACTTCCCAGTCCAGGTTCCAGCAGTCAAGGAGAATCCTAGTGAGAGAGTGCCCGCCGCACTTCAACACTACGTAGCCTTTTTCAGAGGACAGAGAAAGGACAAAGACAGGAGCTTTCGATCTTATCAAAGAGGCTAGAAAAATGCAAGTGCAATGACAGCAAACAGTAGTTGTACAGAGTTGCTGAAATGCGGGGTGCCTACTTGAGGCATCAAAGGGATTTTGGGGAAGGAGAGGCTCTGAGGTTCAGAAAGCTCAAAGGAGGACAGTGGTCCTGAGCCAGACCACAAGGAGGGGAGCCTTTGGATAAGAGAGAGGGGTACCGACTAGGTAACAGAGGCACAATGAGCAATAACACAGCTGTCCCTGAATATTATAGCATCTCTCATCCTTGACTTTGGAAAAGCTTATGTAGTCCAGTTTGTTGTTTTTTTGTATGTGTGTCTGTCTTTGGTTTGAGTCAGAGGGAGGTATCAGCCACCTAACACAATTGTCACCAACAAAGAAATGGCCGATATGTTGGTGTAGCTGGCTGTGCATTCTTGCTTTCAGACTTTTACCAAGAAGCCTCCGTTCACTAAACCCTTTGCTTGGCTGATGATACCAGGCTGTGTAAGAGCTGGTCCCTGCCCATAACGAGGCACAATCCAGTGAGGAAACAGTGTAGAGAGATGAGGTGACAGACACAGGAGTTGTGTGTAGGGCATACAAGAAGGGCACGCTGGCCAGGGAGTTGAGACGGGCCTCCACAGAATCCACCAGCTGGGCTGCATCTGGGGATGAGTGGGAGTCTGCCAGGCAGAGAAGGGGGAGGAAGGGTGTTCCAGGTAGCAGCAGCAACACAGGCCAAGGCGTGGAGTGGTGAAAACTAGTAGTTTACAGCAGCAGATACCACCTCTTCATCCCTGGTCTGTTTGCTAATTATAGCCTTCCTGCGTCTTAGCAAGACAGGAATCTCTGAAGATCCCTAAGGATTCTTATAAATTGCTCTGTTGTTGCCACTCATTCACATGAAAGACAAAAAAAGATTTAAAAAAAAAAAAACCCACCAAAGACCAACATCAAGAGAATGATTTGAAGTGCCCATAGTACATTCAGATGAGCTTAACTGTGTCCCTACCTTTTTGGCACCAAGGAAGATGATGCTGTTTATAAAATCAATTCTGATCCCATTTAGTTTGGAATAGAGTGTTCTCTGCTCATTCTCTAACACAAGAACAGATATCCATGTATAAAAAATAGAAATAAAAAAAAAACAAACGCATTGCCGTCGAGTCGTTTCCGACTCATAGCGACCCCATAGGACAGAATAGAACTGCCCCATAGGATTTCCAAGGAGTGGTTGGTGCACTTCAACCGCCAGCCTTCTGGTTAACAGCTGACCTCTTACCCACTAGAGTTCACGGTTGGTTTTTATTGAGCTTAGGCTTGTTGTGTGTTTTGTTTATTATTAACAACAAGTTAACATTAAAAGGAATTTCTCCATTTTAAAAGGAAAATTGACCCATAAAAAGGATTAAAAAAAATTAACATTTACGCCTTTTCACTCTGGACTTGAAAATGGGAATTTAAAAAATAATTAACATTTACTTCTTTTCACCCTGGAATTGAAAATAGGAAAATAGAAAGCTAAAGATTTCAACTGACAACTACCATTATCATGTTTCAAAATGACACAAAAAGGATACACACTGACTTTTCCCCCCAGGGTTCTAGGGTGGTGGCTCTTTACATCCTGGGCCCATTACCCACTGCATGCAGCATCTTCCTCCTCCTTTGCTTCTCTTTTTGACTGGCTCCTGATGGGCCTTTCCATCCGAAAGAGAAACAAAGGAAGGAGACTGTGGTATTTTGCCTCAAAAGGTGGCCATCAATGAACCATGCCTTGTGGTATCCACCCCCTTATGCCCCTTCCCCCTCTAATCTGGGCTGCCCTGAATAACCAGTAGAATACAGATGCTACCTGACTTCCAAGGTTGGTCAAAAGAAGCCTTGCAGCATGCCCCTTGATCTCTTGGAGCCCTCTGCTGCTGTTGGGTTCCACCATACCGTGAGATCCCAGCCACCATACTGTGAGAAGCCCAGGCCACATGGAGAGGCCACATGTATGAACTCCAGCTGAGATCAGCTGCCAGCCATGCAATGAACCATCCTAAATGTCTAGTTCAGTCAAGCCTTCAGATAACTCCAGTCCTAGCAGCCATTTGACACAAGAGCACAAGAGATCCCAGCAAGAGCTATTTGAGTCCAGTCAACCCACAGAACTATGGTTTACTACAAAGCAAGAGACAACCAGAAGAGAATGTCAAAGGAATAAAAACCAAAACTAGTTGCCATCGAGTTGACTCCAACTCATAGCAACCCCCATGTGCGTCAGAGTAGAACTGGATTTTCAATGGCTGATATTTCAGAAGTAGAGTACTAGGCCCTTCTTCCAAGGTGCCTCTGGATGGAACTGAACCCCCAACCTTTTGGTTAGTAGCCAAGCATGTTAACCATTTGCACCACCCTGGGACTCCCAAGGAAATAAAAAGAAGGCCTGAAATTAAGGAAGTCTTTTCTACCTAGTAAATGAGGTTGAAATTCCTTGCCCAACTGAGATTTTTTTTTTAAATTGAAAGGAGTTAATTATCTCTGGCCCCCTTCCCTACTGATCACCTGAAGATAATAGAGGCAAAGAAGTATATATTTTCTGGGAATATATACAAATTAACAAGCTTCATTTCTTAAGTCTCTGTATTTTTCTTAATTATTTTCAAAGTTCAGCTTTTAGCTGGGAAAAACATAAGCAGAAGTTTCTGAAACAAAGCAGGATTAGCCTGCCTGCATTGGCATCCTTCATTCAATAAGGCAACCAAACACATCAATATGGGCAACGTGTCAGCAGTTCCTATCTTTCCATATTAACCAAGGAATTGGCATGACATAAAAAATGTAATGGTTTTCCATTTCTGGTAATGACATTCATTTTTATATTTGATGCTTAACAGCAACACTCTCTCATGTGCAACGTATGATAGGCTGGTGATCGGCAGTTGTCCATTAAGGCCTTCAACTTTTTAAAAACATTAATATGTCAACGAAATATCCAACTTTCTGAGCTTTCCTTGAAACTGATGCAGACATGTGACACTGTTATATAGCCAGTGAGACCTAACTACAGGTTGGCTGAGGGGTTTTGATGAGACTTTTGCTATCCCAATAAAGGAGGAGAGCCGTTGCTAGCAATCACTTCACACCTCCTTTCTAAAATATGGACATGATTTATGGCGTCACAGCAGCCATTTTGCAAACATGAGAGCGAGTATAAAGATGAAAGCCAACACGTTAGGAAGAGCAGAGCAGAAAGAACAAAAGAACATGGGTCCCTGATGGCACTGCCAAGCAGTTGAGCCACACCTAGCAACTGCCTACCTCAAGACTCGCTATGTGAGAAGAATAAATTCTATTTGTTAAAACCACTGTTGATTCAGTTTTCTATTACCTGCAGCCAAATGCATTTAAATTATTTGGTAAAACTTAATAAGCCCATGTAAGGCTGTCTAAATTACAGCAACTTAAATAAGATTTTTCTTCAGATTAAATACTCTGATCCCAAGTGGTTGATGATGAGGTACGTTTTTGTCCCCTATGACCACTTGTTTAAATTAAGTGACATACTCACATTCGCAACGCCCTTTAAATAGCATTCTGCCAAGATGAGCAAATGACTGAGACTGACAGTCAAAAAAACATCAGATGAAAGAGCACTTGGCTTTCAAAGGCACAATGGTTAAGAAAAGTATCAGCTATTTGTGGGAGGATTTTTTTTTTTTTTTTTGCTTGTTTTATAATAGCAATAATTGCCTTTGGAATATACTTACAGAACAACTGTTGTGGTTATCAAACATCTCAGCTTTGGTGTAGCATTTAGTCACCCACAAAATCCCCATTTATTGTCTCTCCTACTCCTCCATGGTTATCAGAATCCCATAATTAAGGCATAATGAAAGTAAACAGTGTCACAGAAAACTAGATGTCTTTAAAAGGAAAGTTGTTAAGGCAAGACAAAAACTCCTAAAGATAGCAGTACAGCCAAATGGAATTGCTAAGTGGTGATTAAAAAGAAGAATTATCATTTAAGTGAAGCATTTAGAGAACAAATTGACTCTTGATGGACAACAGTTTAATGAAATCTAGCAAGCATGCTAGTACAGCAAAACCCATACACAAACATCCCAAAACCCTGGAAAAGGAAGGCTGGAAAGATTTCTTCTGAAAAGCTAAAATGGGGGAAACCAACAGCTTATCAATATCTTGTCCTTACTCCAAGATTTACATCTCATTACTTCTAAAGAGGTTTGTTATACAAAACGAGGCATATAAAATATAAAAATAAAAGAAAATCCTTTGTTAAAAAAAAGCTAACATGTGAGATGTGAGATTCCTGGTAGCTGAGGCAAAAAAAGAAACACTTTGCTTGACATAAATTCAAAAGGAGGGTAACTTTTTTTTCTGAAAGAGACTTCTTTTGGTAATTTATGATGCAAGAAATCTTATGTAATAATTAATAAGGCTCACCATTTCTCACTAACCCATATCTTTTTAACATGGCACACAACAGTTTATTTTTCTATATTTTTATAATACATCTGTATAGTACATCAAACTGGAAAAAAAAAAAAATCACCGTCAAGTCAATTCCAATTCATGACGACCCCAGTCAGAACAGAACTGTGCTCCATAGGGTCTTCTTGGCTATAATCTCTATGGAAGCAGAGCACCAAGCCTTTCTTCTGATCTTCTTGGTGGAGATTTTTCTTCCGAACTTCTTGGTGAGTTTGAACAGCCAATGTTTAGGCTAGCAGCCCAGCTCAAATGATTTGTGCTACCCAGGGACCTTGTATAGTACATGTTGTTGTTAGGTGCCATCCAGCTGATTCTGACTCATAGCAGCCCTATGTACAACAGAATAAAACACTGCCCAGACCTGTGCCATCCTCACAATCGTAGTTATGTTTGAGCCCATTGTTGCAGCCACTGCATCAATCCATCTCACTGAGGGTCTTCCTCTTTTTCGCTGAACCTCTACCAAGCATGATGGCCTTCTCCAGGGACAGGTTCTTCCTGATAACATGTCCAAAGTATGTGAGACGAAGTCTCGCCATCCTTGCTTTAATGAGCTTTCTGGCTGGACTTCTTCCAAGACAGATTTGTTCATTCTCTTGGCAGTCCATGGTATATACAGTATTCTTCACCAACAACATAATTCAAAGGCGTCAATTCTTCCTCCATCTTCCTTACTCATTGTCCAGCTTTCACATGTATATGAGGTGATTGAAAACACCAGGGTTTGGGTAAGGTGCACCTTAGTCCTCAAAGTGACATCTTTGCTTTTCTACTCTTTAAAGAGATCTTTTGCAGCTGATTTGCTCAGGGCAATGTGTCTTTTGATTTCTTGACTGCTGCTTCCATGGCTGTTGATTGTAGATTCGAGTAAAACGAAATCCTTGACAACTTCAATCTTTTCTCCATTTATCATGATGTTGCTTATTGGTCCTGTCGTGAGGATTTTTGTTTTCTTTATGTTGAGGTGTAATCCATAGTGAAGGCTGTGGTCTTTGATCTTCATCAGTAAGTGCTTCAAGTCCTCTTCACTTTCAGCAAACAAGATTGTGTTATCTGCATAATGCGGGCTGTTAATGAGTCTTCCTCCAATCCTGATGCCCCGTTCTTCTTCATACAGTCCAGTTTCTCAGATTATTTGCTCAGCATACAGACTGAATAAGTATGGTGAAAGGATACAACCCTGACACACACCTTTCCTGACTTTAAACCACGCAGTATCCCTTCGTTGAGTTCAAATGACTGCCTCTTGGTCTAAGTACACGTTCCTCATGAACACAATTAAGTGTTCTGAAATTCCCATTCATCGCAACATTATCCATAATTTGTTTTGACCCACACAGTTGAATGCCTTTGTATAGTCAATAAAACACAGGCTAACATCTTTCCAGTATTCTCTGCTTTCCGCCATGATCCATATGATATCAGAAATGATATCCCTTGTTCCATGTGCTCTTCGGAATCCAGCATACATATCTTTAATCACTTGAGTAATGTTTTTCTTCCATAATAGAATAGAACCTGTGATGAGGGAGAAATTTAGCTCTGTTCTGTTTACCTCCATAACCTGGCTCATTTTTTGATCAATTTTAGGTGTTTAATCAATGTTTACTGAATTAATAAGTAAACTGTTTTATGAAAGATTAGAATTTAAAGACCCAGAAATTCCCCCCAGGTGGCGCATTAGCACACGTGCAGAGGGACATGTGATGTATTTCTGCTGCAGCACTGTTTACAATGACACAGCAAAAAGGAAAACATCCTAAGTGTTCATCTACAAGAGAGTGGAGTCATACAGCGGAATCTGAGGTAGGAATTAAAGTAAATAAACTAGAGCAACATAGATCAAGAAATGTTGCATGGAAAAATAGCAAACTGCAGAGCAATGCCTATAGGATAACATTCATATTATTTCCATATATGCAAAGCAACACTATATATAGCTGTCCAAAGCATGCAGGGGATTAAAAACAGCATATTTCAGATGCTGGTTGTCTTTAGAGAGGGAAAAAGAATGAATCTGGAAGCATACACACGGGGCTTCAGTCCCATCTGCAACGTTCTGCTTCTGAAGCTGAACGGTAGTTATATTGGCATTCTTTTTATAAGTATGGATACTTTTCATATGCCTGGGTATTTCATAATAAAAACAAGGAAGGCCTGAGAAACTGTCACAGCCAAGAGGAGCTTAAAGGAGACACGATGACTAAATGTAATATGGTGTCCTGGATGAGATCCCGGGACAGAGAAATGATACTAGGTAAAAACTAAGGAACTATGAGTAAACTATGAACTTCAGTTAATAATAATGTATCAAGACTGTATCATTAATTTTAACAAATGCACTACACTAATATAAGACGTTAGTAATGGTGAAAATGCCATGGTGTATGGAAATTCCATGAACTATCTTTACAATTTTCCTATAAATCTAAAAAACCAAAACCTAACCAAACCCACTGCCGTCGAGTTGATTCCGACTCATGGCGACCCTATAGGACAGTAAGTTTATTTTTAAAAGTAAACAACACAAAAATATTCTTCAACTGAAACTTTCTTAAAGCAATTTTTTTTCCCAAAAAGTGTAAGTGGTAACAAACTACTAAACTTAAAGGTTTTTCTCTACAGGAAATGAAGCTAATATGGTCCAAATGTGTTGGTTTTCAACAATCTGACTTATTACAGAAAATGACTTAGAGAAGAGCAAGTTAATACATCCCCTAGATTGCTGTATTTCTCTCAGGTATCAGACAGATTGAGTTACCCTGCTGTAGAAGCTGGATAGCAGTCAAACACGATTTCATTCCCATGAAGGGAGTAAATCTGAGAATAGGGACCTACAAACAGCAAACTGTTTATTAACTGGCTGGGCCTCTTTCCACACCCCAAGCTCTCCTCCCTTCATGGCTTCCCTATCCTGTTGGCTAAGGCCAATTTCACAGTCAAGTGCAGCCAAATCCTTTATGTTCTCTCTAAAGAAAAATGGAATAAGAAGATTCCTCGGCAGATACGGTTGTACCACATAGATTCCAAAATATTTAAGAGGGATTGTATTCTCAAAGCCAACTTCAGATGAGATGAAAATCACAGCAATTTAGAGCCAAAATGAAGCTTGAAGCTCAGCTCATCTGGCCTCCTTTATTCACGGATGAGTTAAACATGGTCTTGCAGAGATAAGGAATCTGGTCTAGGTTCCATCTCTCCGGTGTGTCCTGCCTGTACTGTTCTTCATGCTGCATTCCAGAAGATCCTATAAAATCTAAGGGTGCCTACCCACTAGGGCAGCTATTATCAGAAAAATGGAAAATAACAAGTGTTGCTGAGGATATGGAGAAACTGGAAATTGGAATCCTCATACATTGCTGGTGGGAATGTAAAACGGTTTGGTGGCTCCTCAAAAAGTTAAATACAGAATTACCATATGACCCAGCAATTCTACTCCTGGGCATATACCCAAAGAGTTGAAAGCAGAGACCCAAACAGATACTTAGATACCAACATTCACTGCGGCATTTTTCACAACAGCCAAAAGGAGGAAACAACCCAAGTGCCCGTCAGCAGCTGAATGGTTAAACAGAACGTGGATAAAATATTATTCAGCCATAAAAAGGAATGGTGTTCCAATACATGATACGGCATAAATGAACCTGGAAAACGTGATGTTAGGTAAAATAAGTGAGATACAAAAGGACAAATATTGTATGATCCTATTTATGGGAAATATCTAGAATAGACAAAGACATAGAGACAAAAAGTAGATTAGTGGTTACACATGGGCTGGGGTGAGAAGGGAAGGGGGATTCATTGCTGAAATGGGTACAGAGTTTCTTTTCAGGAGAAGGATGGGACAGTCTGCTTCCATAAAGATTACAGCCTTGGAAACCCTATGAGGCAGTTCTACTCTGTCCTATAGGGTTGCTATGAGTTGAAACTGACTCGAGGGCAATGGGTTATACGGAATTTCTTTTGAGAGATGAAAATTTTTGGAAACAAATATTGGTAACGATTGCCCATTGTGAGTGTGAAAAGGTTAAGATGGCAAATTCTATGTTGCATATATTTTACCACACACACACATGAAAATCTAAAGGTGCTTAAGGCCTTCCATAGGTAAAAATGGGGAAAAATATATCCTTAGCAGAGGTACTGGAGCTCTTCCTAGGGAGAGATTCACCTCACACAGTAGGAAGTTAAGACCTAGGAGGAGGGTCTATACAACAGCAAAGAATGGACCAATGGCTGTTTGTGAGAACAGGCAAGGGAGAGGGGAAGACGTCCAGACGCCTGCGAGATGGTACGGAAAGTCAATCTGTGAGGAGGCCACCAGTGGAAATTTCCTTCCCTGTGGCAAGTGACTGGAGGGCATTACTTTTAGCATTGCCCAATGTGCAGCTTGGGAGCTCTGGTGGCGCAGTGGTTAAGAGCTCAGGCTGCTAGCCAAAAGGTCAGCAGTTGGAATCCACCAGGTACTCCTTGAAAACTCTATGGGGCAGTTCTACTCTGTCCAGTAGAGTCACTATGAGTTGGAATCGACTCGACGGCAATGGGTTTGGTTTGTAATGTATAGCTTGCTATTCTTGCTCTACAGCGTTATAAACCCTTATGCTGCTCCCTCTCCCCAAGTCTTCCATGAAGTTCCCCATACTCACAAATGCTCAGTAAGAGGGGTATGCTTGTCTAGTGGAAATCACTGTACATGCTGACTTTCTAATCTCAGTCAAGGCCTAGGGAAAGATGGGAGTCCCTGTGTAGTACAAATGGTTATGCACTCAGGTGCTAACTGAATGTTTGGAGATTCAAGTCCACATAGAGGTGCCTCAGAAGAAAGGCCTGGCAATCTACTTCTGAAAAATCAGCCACTGAAAACCCTATGAAGCACAGTTCTACTTGGACACATATGGGGTTGCCATGAGTTAGAACTGACTCAGTGGCAACTGGTCTAAGAGTACCTACTTTTTCAGGGGTCCATGTGTGGCTCAATTGATTTAAAGGAGAACTGCCTATGAAAAACAAACTATTAATTTTGTCTGACAAGGACCTGCAGTGTAAAGGAACTGCGAAGGCTTTTAACAAATCTAAAGGGATTCAGGTTTTATGTTGAGCCTCTTCTGAAGGCTTTAAAATTTCTTTTCTTATCAATACAATTTGATGCGCAGTATATACCTGGTATCTGACAACATGCCTCATAAAAGTAACGATGAACTATAAAGCCATTTCCAGTCTTGCTTCTTCTGGTCAGCCCACATGGGAGCTGGAGCCCTGGTATGGGGGGACACTGGGTGAAGGGAGAAGGAAGAGCTGTCCACAGAAACCAAAACGCTCTGACCCCAAGCTGAACTGCCTGTTAGTGACAAACAGGAAATTCCAGGGCTGGCCAGGCTAGGAGGTGGGGAGCAGTAAGAGAATCCTCTTCTTTGTCCTTCTTTGCTCATGAGCCACCCTTCACGGGAACTAAAAACATTAGCATGTGAAAAATACAGGAATTGATTTAAATGATCTGGTTCTAGTAAACATTATTTTCCCATACAATAAATTTTCATCAAATTACCAGGAAATAGGGCCAGGACGTTTGTTTTTAAATTTGAGAGCAATTTCTCAGCCAAGAAAAAAATAAATAAAACTGGATGGGGCAGGTAAATCTTCATATCCCTAACAAGAAAGCACAGAATAATTAACCCAGTTTTGATCATCAGCAAACTAATATACAATGAGTAGGATCTTCTGTCGTTGCCCTAATTCTTTTGGCAACATTTATTTAAATGTACAGTAGTGGGTCACAGGCAATTATTAAGTACTGTTTAGCTGTGTATACTTATCACGCTTTGCAAATGCAGAAAAATAGCAAGTTTCCACTATGCTCATTGGAAGTGATCTAATTGGGTTAGGTATGTGATAGACCATACGTAGCAGTGAGTTTCCATCTTCGGTCCTGCCTCCATTTCCTGAGAACTTTCTATATGCCAGGCACTGCTCTGAGTACTATTCCTGTTATCCTTGTAGAAATTAATTCTAATGGGGGCAACCACAAACACACACATGACTAGAATAATTTCAGAGTGGTAAGTGCCACAAAGACAAAACAAAGGTGTGATGAGTTAGTGGAGTCCCTGGGTGGTGCAAACAGTTAACATGCTCAATGTAACCAAAAGACTGGAGGTTTAAGTCCACCCAGAGGTGCTACAAAAGAAAGGCTTGGCAATCTACTTCCAAAACATCAGCCATTGAAACCTCTATAGAGCACAACTCTACTCTGACACACATGGGGTCACCATGAGTCAGAATTGATTCAGAGACAACTGATAAAAAAGAGTGCCCCTGGAAATGGGGTTGGGTATGAGGCTACTTTAGATAGGGCGGCTAAGGAAGACCCTTGTGTGAACAATGAGAAGCTATCATCTTTCCAAAGAGCTGGGGCAGGAACATTCTAGGCAGACGGAACAGCAAGTGAGGTTGTGAGGAGGGAATGAGCTTGGGGGGTGAAGGAACAGAAAGACGGCCATGGTGACTATGACATAGTGAACAAAGCGGACCGTGGCACAAGATGAGGTGGAGCATACAGGCAGGGACCAGACCATGGAAAGCCCTGTAGGCCATGACAAAAAGTATGGATGTTATTCTTACAGCGATGTGAAACCACTGAAGAGTTTTCAAGCAGGAGAGTGAGCTAGTCTAATATAAGTCTTCAAAAAATCACTCTGGCCTGGGAGAATAGAAAGGGCCTGGGAAGGCAGGGGTGGGTTGTAAAGGGAGCAGGGAAATCTGGCAGCAGCTGTAACTGTCCAGGTGAGAAATGATGGTGGCCTGATGTCAAGTAACTACATGAGACTCTTCCCTTCCCCTCTTTGTAGTACATCATTTCAAATGAAGTCCTGCTCCTTCTGGTTTTCCAAGGAGAGCAAAAGCCTTAATAGTAATGTAGTCATTCATATATGGTGAATGTTGAGCTGAGATAACCTCTCAGCCAGTAATTGGAGGAAGCAAGACAGTCTACAAAATCAAGGGGCTGGTCACTCAAAAACACATTTATGTCATAACATGGAACAGAAGTGCAGCACAGTGGGAAGCTTCAGCTTTGACTCAAATACGTGGAACCCACATTTATTTCTTATGAACAAAACATGCCCCAAAGACCACTGATGAGCAAAGCATGCCATTAATCAACACCCTGCCACCAAAAGTAGCGCAGGCAGCACAGAGGGGTGCAACAGCTCTCTTCATTTAAAAAGGTAATGCCGTGTCTTAAATGTAGAGAAGAGATGGTTCAAAAAGACTTTGGTCTTCTCTTCGTTCAACCCAAAGCACAAACTCCTCCAAAAGCAGGTTCCTATTTATGGGATCATCCATCCCCACCTTGCCCTGGGGTTCCAAGATTTCACTGGCCTTTATTTCTGCCATTTTGTAGACAGCAGCCTGTTTGCTTTCTGAGGACCATAGTTATATTGTAAGTCCAAAGAATAACATGGAAAGGCAGAAAAATCTAAATCCTAGATTTGGAATAGATGAGCTCACTTATGTGATTTATTTCAAAGGATCTTGGATGATCAGAACTGATAATTCATAATCCTGAGGCACTATCCTTTAAAAAGTTTAGTTTCAATAGTATAACGAAGAGCCACAAACTAATGATTTAAAAACAATGACTTAATCCAAAAATTAGAACATTACCAATGTTTACCTTTTGCTCCTACCCACCCCTAGCTGTCACCGTAATTTTGTCTTCGTCATTTCTTTCCTAAAAACAACGTAGTGTATTGTTGAAATTTGCATTCTTTTGAGTTTTGTGAAAAGGGTATCATATTCTTTGTATTCTTCTGAAACTTGTTTTTTCACTCAACAGTCATTATTAAGATTCATCTATGTTGTTTTATATATCTATAGTTCATTCATGTTTGATGACTTCACAATATTCCACTGCAGACCGTGTTGTTAAAAAATGCATTTCATCTTATCTCAAGGAGGCAAAAATACTCACGGCAACATACCCTGAGTCTTCCTAATCCAACATTTTATAATTATGGTACTAAAAGCACACAGCAATAAGTGCTTCCGAGAAAACACATAGGGTTTAGGTATTGCGGGGGGCAGTGGTGATTCAGTGGTAGAATTCTTGCCTTCCATGTGCGAGACCAGGGCTTTTCTCCTGGTCACGCACCTCAAGTACAGTCACAACCCATCTGTTAGTGGAGGCTTGCTATGTTGTTATGATGCTAAGACAGACTAGGAAGAAAGGCCTGGTGACCTACTTTTGAAAGATCAGCCAATGAAAACTCTATGGATCACCACGGTCCAATCCTGTTGTGTATGGGGTCACCAGGAGTTGGGCGTTGCCATGAGTTGAGGGCCAAATCAACAGCAGCTAACAACAATAATAACAACAGGTATTTAGTCATCAGGACAATTAACTGTTTGGGGACCTTTTTCATTAGTTACAACTATTTGGGCACCATTTGGCTAACCGATTAGAAACTGAATCAAAAGCAAAACTTTTATTTTTAACTTCCAGTTAGAAATCTTTTGTTTATTAATCCATGTTTTTAAGTACCAGTTCACAAGGTTTTTTTTTTTTTCAGCCACTTAATTGCATAGAAACTGGTCAGCTTCAGAGTTGTCAAGGCATGCCTTGAGACAAACTTTGTAAGCCTCTTGGCCAGTGTTTTGGGTGTAAATTTTTTTGGGGGGAGGTGAGGGGTGGGGCAGAGGATTCATAGTTGTAACCAGAAGCAGATGGGAAGGTCCAAGGTTGGATACCGTCATGAATTGAACTGTGACCCCAAAAATGTCTGTTAACTTGGCTAAGTCCTGATTCCCAGTGTGGTATGACTGTCTACCATTTTGTCATCTGACACAATTTGCCTATGTGTTGTAAATTCTATCACTGTGATGTAATGAGGTGGATTAGTGGCAGTTATTTTGATGAGATCTACAAGATTACATAGCATCTTAAGCCAATCTCTTTTGAGCTATAAAACAGAGAAGCAAGCAGAGAAACATGGGGACCTCATACTCCCAAGAAAGCAGTGCCAGAAGCAGAGCATGTCCTTTGGACCTGAGGTTCCTGTGCTGAGAAGCTCCCAGACCAAGGGAAGATTGATGACAAGGACCTTGCTCCAGAGCCAACAGAAAAAGAAAGCCTTCCCCTGGAGCCGGCACCCTGAATTCGGACTTCTACCATATGGGCTGTGAGAGAATAAACTTCCTTTTGTTAAAGCCATCTGCTAGTGGTATTTCTGTTATAGCAGCACTAGATAACCAAAACAGATGCTCAATCAAAAAACATTGCTCAAATCCGTTGCAAAATTCCCCTGCATAGGGCTCAGAAAAGAATTAAATCTGTTCCGATAAAGTGTAGTAAGGTGAAAAGAAAAGGAATAGGAGCAAAGAAGAAAGAGAAAAGGCCTTAATGAAAATCAAAACTCCACTGGGGACATTTTCAAGGTTACCTAGTAGAAAAGTTCAGCCTAAAGGGAAACATCTGCACCCCTTCTTTTGGCAGCTAGAAGTCAGGCGGGAGGGCAAAGAGAAGAACTCCATTAATAATAGAACCAGGTTGTCATGAACTCAAAATAACAAAAGCCAACATCGTAGGAGTCAAACTCTGATAACTTCAGACCAATGGAGGCTGAGAGTCCTCCAGCCAAAGATCTCCGAAATCCAAAACATTCTCAGAAAAATGCTGCACCTTCCACAGCATCTTTTGAGTGGGGTGTCGAGGCAGGAGTCAGTCAATGCTGCTCAGGTCAGGGACACACGGACAGCTTCATGGGAGTCTTTTCTAAGACAGTAACCATTTAGTGTATTTTATACTCAAAAATGGAAAAAAAAAAACAACATGGCTTTAGTATATCTCTAAGGGAAAGCAGAAATAAACACTGCAGCCTTGGCATTCTGAGCAAGGAGAGGAAGGAAAAGAGTAAATATGAGAGAGTCCAAGGAAGGCAAACCTTTCTCATGCAGAGAGAAATGAAGCAAAGATAACATGCAAGGAGTCAGGAAGTGTCTTCCTGATGGATGTCATTAAAACCCTTCTCATGCTTATTCTCTTCCTATACAAGCACAGCCCTAATTTCTACGCCCTCGGGAATAATCTGTATCTGCTGGAGAAATGATGGGCCGAGCAAGCCTCTGGGTAGGGACCCCAGCTCATATCTGCACCCAGGTACTTGGTGCTTCTAGACTAAGACCAAACTGTGTGGAGCCAGACAGCCTTGGACTGGAGCCCCTTCTCTGCCAATCGATAATGTTAGCTGCTGGGCAAGTTACTTAACATCTCTGCGCAACAATTTCCTCACACATAGATTAACTTACTATAATATCCTAATATGATTTAAAGTCCCTGGATGGCACAAATGGTTAATTGCTCAGTTACTAACTGAAAGATTAGAGATCCAAATCTGCCCAGAGGTGCCTCAGAAGAAAGGTCTGGCAATCTACTTCTGAAAAATCAACATTGAAAATCCTATGGAGCACAATTCTACTCCGACATGGGGTCGCCATGAGTCGGGATCAACTGGACGGCAGCTGGTTTAATATGATTTGAAATCAGCAGATAGTGGCTGGCATGCAGAAGGCACTCGATAGATTTTAATTCCCCTCCCGCTTGTTTTCTTGATTCCCTATCTTCATGCCTTACTGTTGCAAAGATAATTACTCTCAATCATTCTACATATATCAAGTCTCCACCATGTTCTGTGAGGAAGAAAGCGATTCTAAATAAAGCACACCAGAGGTAATTATTATACTTCTATGCCAACAGTGAAGATAATGCTGCCCAAAGTGGTGGGCTCCTTACACAGTGGGTTTTCCCTTGAGAACAAATTAGAGGTGTGGCCAGGGGATTTAAGATTAAACGCTATGTGCAAAAATATGTTATCTCCCTCCAGAAATGTCTTTCACTTGGGTATATATTTTAAGGATTTTACAGTTTACTTTATTATTTAAGAACAACTTTGGCTTCAGGGAGATGAGAAGCCACAAAACTAGACATTAAAAAAAAAAATTTTTTTTTTTTTATGTGGGTGAAAATTAACTTTGGTCTGTTAGTGTTTTATACACGTGCAAGTTTCAGAGGAGAGATCAATAAATGAGCTTTGACCAGATAGGCAGGCCTGGCAGACTTCACCTGATGCATTTCCCATTGATTGCTAAAAACAATAAAAGCATGAGCAAACGCTGACTGCAGCTACCACCGAAATAATGTGTTCTATTGAATTGAGAAAGAAATCTATTTTTTAATCTGAGGTGAGTAGAACTGTGGACCTTTGAGATCTTATAAACCAATTATCCACTCTATTTTACAGAAACAGGGAACTTCTCAAAGTTGATGGTTGAACTAGGACCAGACTCAAGGCACTTGACCGCTCAATCCAGGGTGTTCTAGCGTTCCAAAATCATCGTGGTTTTCAGAGGAAACAAATGCAAATGCTTGCACACCTTGGAATGTCATCACGTGACTGCTGTAATTCACTCACACGCCTATTCTTTAACCGCCCGGTGGTAAGAACAGAATTGCACACCCCTGGCAACAATCCGATTTTCACCCAGCTGCTTTGGAGGTCGACATGGGGTGTTCACGAGTCGGAAAGAACACAACAGCAACTAACAACAAGAATAAGCTCGGAGGTACAAGTGCTAGCACTAGTGACCCTCTCTGTGAAGCCTGAATGACCTCACCTATAAAATCCGCAAGGGCAAGGCTGTATAAGAATCAATGGAACTGGCTCTTACAATGGGAATAAAGTAATTAAATAGTATTTCATAAATGCCCTGATAAGCATGATGTGACTGGCCCTGGTTTACTTTTAAACGCTGTGGGAAAAGAAGCTGTCTTAATAATAATGATATCTAATTGGAGAGACCAGACTAAGAGAAATTATCAGAAGCTATTACCCTTTTACCCACAATAAAAAATCAATTAATTAAAGCACCACCAAACTGCCCCAGTCCCCAGGTATAAGACTGATAGACAATCTCATCTAATTCAGGCTGTTTTTCCCATGGGGCACTTCTTCCAGCTCCTAGTCAAGCAACATACAGGTTCTTCTTCTCATTTTATAAGTATTTGCTTAAATTCATTAGAATTATCTTTAGTAGAAAGTTTGGCAAACAGGAAGGCTCAGAATGAATTAGAGAATATATACCCATACCCATTGCCACTGAGTCGATTCTGACTCATAGCGACCCTATAGGACAGAGTAGAGCTGCCCCACAGAGTTTCCAAGGAGCTCCTGGTGGATTTGAACCTTTTGGTTAGCAGCCATAGCACTTAACCACTACGCCACCAGGGTTTCTAAATTAGAGAATAGCATGAAATTTTATGTGTTAGGTTATTTTTAGTAATAACCTATAACCCACAAATTTGAACCACCCTTTCTAAGTGACTCAAAAGACCACCTTCATCAGAGAGAGCATGGTGGCAGGCACTCTTGGTGGTCCGTACAGCGTCCACATCTCCCTTCCTCAGTCCTCAGCAGAAAATAACTCTATGTCCAGCTCCAAGGGGAAAGGTCCAAATTAGTCTATGTCAGGTTTCTTAATCTCAGCATCACTGACATTTGGGGTTGGGTAATTCTTTATTGTAGGGGGCTGTCTTGTACACTGTAGGATATTTAGCAACATCCCTGGCCTCGCCTACTTGATGCCAGTATCATCTCCCAAGCTATGACAACCAAAGATGTCTCCAGACATGGCCAAACATTCCCTAGTCTATGTAAACTACAGACATTCTATTCTTTCTTACCACCAGTTGGTTCAAGAATAGGTATGTGAGTGAATTCTGGCTACTGAGATCCTACAGGGACGTTTTCTAGAGGGATTCTGGGAAAGGTCTCCTCATTTATAAACATGAAACACAAAAGGTAAGTACCCTTCTCATTCTTGGAGGTGACACTCAGAATTGCTGTACTCACAATGTGGCTGCATGAAGGGGCTGGCCTGAGGCAGAAATAAGTAGCCCTTGCTATGTGAGAGGAACATATTTCTTTACTCTTTACGCCAATTTAGGTAATAACTATTAATAAGAGTTATTACATCTAGATGGTGGGATCACAGATAATTTTCTCTGTAATCTGTATCCTTTTCTTTATTGTCCTTTTCTCTACAATGAACATGTATTATGGTTTACAATAAAAAAATAATCATTTTGGGGGAAAAGAAAAAGAGGCTGGATAAGGGAAGGAACAAAATGTAAAAGGTCTTGATTTGGATCCCATCCCCCACCTACATCTGTTCAGTCTCAGACGACCTATAGCTATATGTTTATGTATTTTATATACATATTGACTCTAAAATCTGCAAGGGCAAGGCTGTATGAATTTAAGAATTAATGGAACTGACTCTTTACAATGGGAATAAAGTAATTAAATAGTATTTCATAAATGTCCTGATTAGCATGATGCTGCTGGCCCTGGTTTACTTTTAAACACTGTGGGAAAGGAAACTGTCTTAATAAAAATGATGTCTAACTGGGGAGACCAGACTGAGAGAAATCATCAGAAGCTATTACCCTTTGACCCACAATAAAAAGTAAATTAATTAAGGCACATCCAGTACGGGAGGAGGGGGGGGTAATGGCTTAAAGGAACACAGTAGTTTTCTCCAGAAAATCCTGAAGAAAACATTATTTGCATCACAAAAAGGTCCTTCACTTTACTAAGATATTTCTTTTAAAAGGCAGTTCATTGAGAAGTGTGTCTGCACATCAGTAAGAGCAGAAAGCAAAGAGAAGCCCTGATACAAAAGCCTTCACCAGGGAAGATGAATCAGAAACGGGGATCCGGTTTCACTGAAATTATTTTAATTCACTGAAATAATTTAGCAGGAAAACAGAATTTGATTTACAACTGCAAACTCTGTTGATGATGGCTTTACTATCCATTTGAGAAAGAAAGAAAAATGTTTAAAACCAAGAATACAAAAACATTTAAAGTTCCTTGTAGATGATACAGGGTAGAGACAAACGGGGACATAGCGGAATACTGGGGGAAAACAGCATTTAGATGGGAAGGTGATCTAAACTGGTACAACTTGAAAGAAATAACACATATTAATGACTATTTCCTTTGATATTGTGAAAGTTTTCAACAGTAATGGTATGTGTTACATTATTCTGAAGCTGTTAATCTCCAGCTTAAGGGAAGTCTCCCTTTGACTACAACTTTGTTACAGCAGGGAGCACTTTCTCCAGCCTACCTACCAGCTGTCATTCATTTCTCTACAAATATCGTGATTTCATTTCTGCAGGCTTTTTGAAACAAACGTGTTCAATGATTCCAACAGATACCTCCTAGATTCAGAGAGTGATTAGGACTAACTTTTAAATAAAACCATGGAGCAAGAAAACTATACAAAATCAAGCAAACATGGAAGCTGGGTTGGTACTATGTAAAACTTAGTTGGATTTCAATTCTTTGCCCTCAAAATGCTTTGACACAAAGAACATCCAACAATAATAATTTTTTAAATCTGTAGTCTATTTAAACTGGAAACCCTGGTGGCGTAGTGGTTAAGTGCTATGGCTGTTAACCAAGAGGTCGGCAGTTCGAATCTGCCAGGTGCTCCTTGGAAACTCTACGGGGCAGTTCTACTCTGTCCTGTAGGGTCGCTATGAGTCAGAATCGACTTGACAGCAGTGGGTCTGGTTTGGTTTTGGGTATTTAAACTAGATAACGTTTATTGAACACTTATTTTGTGCCAGGCACTATTCTAAGCATTTTACATATATTACATTCTTCTAATCCTTACAATATAATAATATACCATGGTCTGCCAAAAGAATGAACAAATCCATCTTGGAAGAAGTACAGCCAGAGTGCTCCTCAGAAGCAAGGATGATGAGACTTTGTCTCACATACTTTGGATATGTTATTAGGAGGGACCAATCCCTGGAGAAGGACATCATCATACTTGGTAAAGTAGAGGGTCGGTGAAAGAGCAAGTTCCTCAATGAGATGGATTGGCACACTGCCTACAACAATGGGTTCAAGCATGACAACAATTGTGAGAGTGGCACAGGACTGGGCAGTGTTTCATTCTGTTGTACGCAGGTACTGACTCAATGGCACCTAACAATGACAATCCTTACAAGAACATGCTGAGATCCCCATTTTACAGATGAGGAGATTGAGCCAATCTAACATGAAGAACTCGGCCTAAGGTCACACAGTTAGTAAGTGGCAGATTAGGATTGGAACCCAGTAGGTCTGAGTGGGGCTCCCATAGCATTAACTACTATCTCAATTTTGGGTGTACATTAGAATCATTTGGGGTGATGTTAAAACCCTTGATACCCCAGGCTGCACCTAGACCAGATACGTCAAGCTCTCTGGGGGTGATACCCAGGCAACAGTATTTTCTAAAGCTCCTCTAGGTAATTGCAATGTCTGGCCAAATGTGAGGACCACAGCACTGTGCCATATTACTCTAATGCCTACAAGGCTAGCTTTAACTCAGATGTGATGCTGTTTAACTATCATATTTTGACATGACATTCAACATCAATTTGAAACTAACTTAATCTGTAAAACATACATCAAATTGCTGAGTGTAGAACTGGTGATTACCCAGGACGACTAACAAATAAGTAAACTACTGCTTTCTCAGAACAGAGTTTCTGCCTCCCCAAGTGCTATCTGCCTCCTAATTTAAGACACATCAAGCTTCCTAGAGCTACATTTACTTCCCCCCACCCCAAAAAGGATACTTAGAGTAAGTCCCTTGGTGGTACAAATGGTTAACACGCTTGCTGCTAACCAAAAGGTTGACAGTTTGAGTCCATGCAGAGGCACCTCAGAAGAAAGGCCTAGTGATCTACCTCCAAAAAATCAGTCACTGAAAACCCTACGGAGCACAGTTTTACTCTGACACACATGAAGTCAGCATGAGTTGGAGTTGATTCAATAGCAACTGGTATCTAGATTAAAGGAGAAGATCCACTGAGACTGTGATCGTGAGGCTTTAATCAAGGCTCTTAGCCTCTCCAATCTCCAGTTCACCCTCCATGAAGAGGGATTAATAATACCTGCCCCAAAAGTTGTTGAGAGGATTAAATAACAGGAGGCACACCATGTATGTAGCACATAGTGCCTGGCACATAGAAAGTACAAAAGAAACTTCTGCTGATTTATTTTTATTATTAATGTAAAAAGAATTTATAAAAAGTGCTACACCTGACGGTTACAGAATAGGAGCTTAAATACAGTGTCGGAGAACAATATATCTGCAATTCCTTTAAGTAAGAGCAATTTAATTGCAATTTACTTGTCCCATACACAGGAGTTTCTGTGAAACATAAAAGATAACATAAGGCATCTTGCTTGAAAGTATTTAATTCTATGTATGCAATTTATAATTATGTAAACATTATAATTATCTGCTGTTTTCAAGTTGGGCAACATAAAGACTGTGATAGATATGTGGCGTTGGCTAACTTCTATTCTGGGTCTGCTATAGAATTATACAAGGTCTTGTATGACAGGATAAAAATATATTAACACACATATATATATAACCCACTCCTCACTTATCAACTTGGTTAGGTTCCAAAGACCAGGTTGTTATGGAAAAATCGGCATTATGCGAAAATGGAGGATGACCACATCAGGTCACAAAATGGAGGATGACTATATCATTAAAACTGCCAAATAACATCATTACCTAACTGCCAAATTGCATCACTACATAACTGCCAAATTACATCATTACACAACTTCCAAAATACATCTGCCAGACCACTAAGAATCATGGCCCAGACAAGTTGATACATAGCCTTAACCATTACAGCCAGTGTTAACTCTCACATAGTGCCTTGGCATTCATCACTGCCAGAAGTACATTAACGTACAAACAGTAGATTTTTTACAATTGCTGTAAACACAAAATGTCAGATAATCAACTTGAATTATTGATATTGATAGACAGTAAGTGAGGAGTAGGTGTTTAGATATTTGAATTTTAAAGAACAAGTTTTAACAACTGAACTAAGAAATAAGTCACATTTACCTAATACGCAGGAATTAAGAAATTTAAACAATATCAAGAATTAGAAAGGACGTGGAGCAACAAGAACTCTTGTAAACTATTAGCAGGAGTATAATTTGGTACAACCACTTTGGAAAACCATTTATAATCACACAGGAGCTCTGGCGGCACAGTGGTTTAAGTATTCGGCTGATAGCTGAAAGGTCGGCAGATGGAACTAAATAGCCGTTCCGCAGGAGGAAGATGTGACAGTCTGCTTCTGTAACGATTACAACCTTGGAACCCCTATGGGGCAGTTCTACTCTGTCCTATAGGGTCACTAAGAGTCAGAATCGACTCAACAGCAATGAATTTTTTTTGTTTAAAGTTGAACATGTACTTATCCAGTGAATCAGCAATTCTGTCTCTAGGCTTATAGTTTAGAAAAAATTCTGGATGTGTGCACCAGAATACAAGTAGAAGAACATTTTCAGATGTATTGTTCATCATCACAAAAATTGGAAATAATCCATAATTCCATCAACAGTGGAATATGAATCGTTAAACAAATTGTGGGATATTCTGATATCAGTATACAGAAAACACGAACGAACTAAAACATATAGAAATGTTGACAAGAACCAAGTTGCTGAAGATTATATAGTTATTCAATTCATATAATGTTTAAAAACTGACAAAAACTAAGCAAGGCAGTGTTTCAAGATGCATATAACCCAACCCACTCCCGTCGAGTCAATTCTGACTCATAGCGACCCTACAGGACAGAGCAGAACTGCCTCAGAGATGGCAAAAGTAAAGAAGAACAAAGGAGAGTGGTGGATAACAATACATCAAGTGATCTACCCTGCCCTACATTTCTGCTGAAAACCATGAAATACAGTGGATAAAACGTCTTTTTTAAGTGCATCAATGAGATAATAAGAAAGTAGTTAGTAATTCAAAGTGATTATGTGTACGTGTGTGTTTATACATATCTATCTGCCTACATACATGCATATCTGCATACACACACACACACACACGAGTACTTGAACTTTGGTATGAGGCCCAGCAGGTGAATCACGGCAAACTTAAGAACTTGCTGAAATCCAACCTGTGTTCCCTTCGTCAAGCTGTGTGCCTACAGGGCTACGTCTGTCCAGATGAGAAGCCTTTTTCGATTCTCACAAAGCAGCCATATGAGCTAGTAGAGGCACTGCTCAAAAGGCTCAGGAACCTTCAAACAAAAACCAGGGCCTGGCAAGAATAGGATGGCTAAGAGGGGATCCTTCCCATCTTTACCACCACCACCGCCGCCAACAACAACAACAACACATACGGGTATGTTTCTAGATGAGCGTAAGGAAACCCGCCTGCCTCGAATCTTGGCCACGGACAGAAGATTAAAAAAAAAAAAAGTGAGCCTGAGACTTCATCTCAACCAACCAAAACTCATTCCGAGTTTGCAGTACAAATTCACACAACCATGAGGGTTCCTAATAATCTGAAACATAATTAAGTACTTTCAGGAGAAATTCTTCTATAAACCAGACCTGGAAGAATCACCACAGATAAATTTATGAGAAAAATAAGCAGATCAAAATTAAAAATTAATCAGTTCATTCATTCACACCCACACCCACACACACACACAAAATCCCAGGAAACAAGGTATAGTGAGTGACAGCCAGCAGAAATCAGACTCACAAAGACTTTAATATAAAAATAACATACAGTCATCCCTCGGTACCCAAGAGGAATTGGTTCCAGGGCCCCCATGGATACCAATCTGTAGATGGATGTTCAAGTCCCTTATATAAAATGGCGTGGTATTTACACATAATCTATGTATATCCTCCCATACACTTTAAATCATCTCTGAAACCAAAAACCAAACCCAGTGCCGTCCAGTTGATTCCGGCTCATAGCGACCCTACAGGACAGAGTAGAACTGCCCCATAGTTTCCAAGGAGCGCCTGGTGGATTCGAACTGCCGACCTTTTGGTTAGCAGCCTGAGGTCTTAACCACTATACCACTATGTATGTGTGTGTGTGTGTATACATACATATATACATACATACATATATGTGTGTGTGTGTGTGTGTGTATACATACATATATACATACATACATATATATATGTGTGTTGTTCTAAGGTGCTATTGAGTTGGTTCCAACTCATAGCAATGCTATATACAACAGAACAAAGCATTGCCCGGTACTGCGCTATCCTCGCAATCGTTGTTATGTTTGAGCACACTGTTGCAACCATTGTGTCAATTCATCTCGTCGAGGGTCTTCCGCTTTTTCTCTGACCCTCTACCTTATCAAGCATAATATCCTTCTCCAGGGACTGGTCCCTCCTGATGACATGTCTGAAGTACGAAGTCTTGCCATCCTCGCTTCTAAGGAGCATTCTGGTTGTACTTCTCCCAAGGCAAATTTATTTGTTCTTCCAGCAGTCCATGGTATATTCAATACTCCTCATCAATATCATAATTCAAAGGCATCAAATCTTCTTTCAGTATCACAGCAACACGCAAGCCACCACACCCTGACTACCCCAATAATTTTTGAGGAGTTATTGCTGTTGTTGTTTTTTAAGGAACAAGAAGAGTACGATAGAAAGAGATAACTTAAAATGGAAGAAAGTTTCTATGGGGAAGTCAAAGATCGGTAAACTAAGCAATGAGTAAACCCCATCCTAACTCTGCCCAATAAACCCAACAGTCGTATTAAGACTTAAGTGATTGGGCACAGTCAGTTCCATATTAATGCAAGAATCAATCTAAAATTATTTCAGGAAATAGTTGCTGCCAATAGTTTTGGGAAAAAGCCCCTGACAGACCCACAAATATTAACCTATAAACCATTTGACAAAAACAAATGGCTTACTGGGTTTGAAGGCTAAGGACCCAGTCTCATGGGATAACTCAGTCAACTGGCATGACGTAGTTCATAATGTTCCACATCCTAGTTTGGTGAGTAGTGTTTGGGGTCTTAAGAACTTGCAAGTGGCCATCTAAGACACAACTATTGGTCTGTACTCCTCTGGAGCAAGAGAAAGAAGGAAAGCAAGGACTCAAAGAAGAAACTCATCTACAGGACTAATAGCCTATATGAACCATGGCCTCATCTATCCTGAGACCAGAACTAGGTGGTACCGAGCTACCACTACTGACTATTCTGACCAGGAACAGAATAGATGGTCACGGAAAGAATGGCGGGGGGGGGTGGGGAGAGGGGAAAGTAGAACAAATTCAACTTCATTAAAAAAAAAAAGGCCAGACTTATCGAACTGGTGGAGACTAGAGGAACTCCCAAGACAAATGCCCTGATATACCCTTTAAAGTTAGAAATGAAGCCACTTCCAGAGGTCACCTTTCAGCCAAATAATAGATTGGCTAATAAAATAAACAATATTACCAGTGAGTACTGTGCTCCTTTAAATAATTATCTACATGAGACCAAATGGTCAACATCCACTAAAGCAAAGATGAAACAGTAAGTCGGGGCAGGGAAGCTAGATTAATGGAAACAGACCAACCAGAATGGAAACACCATATTTTTAGACGAATAACACATGCCTTCTACATTTGTCTGCCAACCACTCCCTCTCCCTATGAGGTATTTTCATCAGCAATCTGTGCTAATTTTTTTTACCACAACATGTTAAAATAAATAAATAAAGTTGGCATAGCAGTGCTTGTGAAAATAACCTAAGGGCGGGGGGGGAAGCAATTGGCAAGCAATTGAGAAGTTATGAGTTATTTCTGTAAAAATACAGTAAGAATGCTGATACATTTTGAAAAATGTAACCAATACCACTGAACAATAACTTGAGTAACTGTTAAATGAGAGCCTAGTTTGTTGTGTAAATTTTCACCAAAAACATAATAAAAGTATTTTAAAAAGAAAACCAACAAGGCAGGAAAAAAGAAAATCTGTAACCCTGATCCCCTTCTCCCCCCGAGAAAAGATAAAACAAAATAAAATAAACAGGAAAGTTGGAAATAAAAATAAAACCAATGCTAGATGCTGAGATAACATTTTCATAGTGTGCCAGCTGGATATTTAATAAAAGTGGCAATTATCATATTTCAGTTTGAATTTAGATGGGTCTACTTCTAGACAACAGATGCTAATCACCAGTAACATCTCCCCTGAAAACACAACGTATATGAAAATGCTTACAGGAGTTTTTCAGTAAATATTAACTGAACCTGACTATTGTAATAATTCTGGCCAGTAACTCCTAAAATACTGTAAAGAATAATGACGAGATTCATCTGTGATAATAAATATATTATAAATACACTTTACCATTGCCATATCTTTGATGTGCACATTTTTTATATTTCCGAAGCAAGGTTTTTTTATTCACTGATGCTTCTCAAGATACATATGTCAAACGTACAATAGGGAGATTTCTTTATGTGCTCTTATTTAACAACCAAATAGATGACATCTATCAAATGATCCCTCATTTGTGACACACCAAAGCTTATCTTATCGTGCTAACCAAGACTTTATCTTTACATTTTATCTCTTTACATGAATCTTGGTGCCTCAACTGAAATGATAGCCTTGCAATTCTAGCCTGCCTGTTAAGCCCCAACAAAGGAGCTCTGAAATTCAGTGGAATCTAATGATCACCACGCATTCAGTTCTGCTTTCTCACTCGTCTCCTTTTATGGGTGAAGACAGACATAGTCAGCTAATTTCAATGACTTGCCCACGAATTTCAGTGTGAATATCCCAGTTCAAAATAAGCTGAAGTCATACTTGAAAACTGCATTTTCTTCCAGGCACGCAGCAAAAGTAAATAATTTTTAAATTTCTCTTTTGAGATGCAGCTGCCAACTTCTTATTTCCAACAGTTTGACTTCAGTGGCCCCCAATATATCGACTTGACCACCTTTTCATTATCCATCACTCCCCTGATATCTCACTTTCTTCCTTACCCACACCAGGCCATGACCACACAATAATCACCCCCTGCATTTATCCCATACTCACCTGCCCATCTCCCCTTCCATAGTATTTACTTGGCAATACTACAACCCTGGTTAAATAACTCTCCTTGGATTTTCTACCTACTCCAGGGCAACTGACCCAACCCAGAGAAAAATACACAGCTATACTGGCTGGCCTTGCTTTAAAGCTATAATACTGATCTCAAAGGGCTTTCAGCTTTGCTCAGCAATCCTACTACACTTCCCTGCCAATTCACTATACTCTTACTGCTGGAAAACCATTTTACTCTTCCATTCCTTCCTCACACCCCTCTTACGATCTTGATTCTTATTTTCATAGAAAACAGAAGCAAGCAGAAGACAACTACAGCATTTCCCACAACTGTGTATCTACAAATCTAGTGCACGCAACATCTTAGCTTCAGCTAAAGTGGCCAACCCAACACATGATGCACTAGATCCCAACTCCTCTTGCCTACTCAAGGAGATACCTCCAGGAAATCTGTCAGCTCCTCTACTTACTTGCACTGTCAATTTCTTGGCTTACTAAATAATTCCCATAAGTTTTTAAGTATGTTATAAATAACTCCGATCTTTAAAAAAAATTTTTCTGATCCCACATCCCACATATATTCTTCCCCATCCATACCCCATAGCAAAAATCTCTAAAGAGCTATGCTTCTGTCTCTATTTCCTCACCTCTCATTCTCACCCAAGCCAACTCTAATCAGGCTTTTGACCCACCAGCCACTGACACTGCTATAGTCAATGTCACCATGATCTCTATGCTGCTACACCCAATGGTCATTTCTCATTGTTGTTCTTTCCTCCCTCTTTGTAGGAACACTCTTCCCATGAAGCTTTGCCAAATGTAACTTGCCTGATTCGCCTCCTATCCTAAATGGCTGTTTTGTCTTGGTCCCACTTACTGAATCCTCTCCAGCTCTGCAACCTTAAATGCTGGGATCACCTAGGACTCAAACCTCAGATATCTTCTCTTTGTCTGCTATACTCACTTCCTTAGTGACCTCATTCAGTCTCATAGATTTAAATCCACCTACCCATTAAAAAAAAAAAATTTTTTTATCCATTGAACTCTCAATCTTATATCTTTTTTTTTTATCCATTGAACTCTCAATCTTGTATCTCCAGCCCTACCCACTCACCCCCAAAACTTGTTTCTCCTCCATTTTCTTCATCTAAAAACAATGGCATCATCTTTAGACCAGAGACTTAGGCCAAAACTCATATCCAGTCAACAAATCCTATCAGCAATGCTTTCAAAATATATCCTGAATCCAACCACTTCTCACAACCTCCAACTGCCTCCAAGCCCCATCGTTCTTCACCTGGTCTCTTGCATAAGCCACATCACTGGTCTCCCTGTTTATTCTCTTGCCCTTTACAAGCTACTCTGGGGTCATCCATTTAATACATAAAGCAAATCATGGCTCTCCCACATTCAAACTCTTGCTAGCTTCCCCATCAGAGGTAGAATATGCCTACAAAGCTCTAGACGGCTGGCTTCTGATCACCTCTTTGGCTTCATCTCCTACCTGCTGTGCCCTTCCTTACTCACCCCTCCAGCCACAATGGCTTCCTTGCTGGTCCCCAAACACCCTATCTTCTGCCTCAGGGCCTTTGCAGTTGCTATTTTTGTTGCTGGAAGTATTCTTCCCTTGGGTATTCACATGACTTTTCTACCTCACTTCCTCCAATTTCCTGCTCAAACGTCACCTTCTCAGAGAACCCTTTCCCAACCACCCTCTCTATAAAATAGTCCACTCTGCCGCTCTCTATCCTGTTTTCCCACTTTATTTGTTTCAGAGAATCCATCCCTGATGTCATGCATATTTGTTAACTTGTTATTTGTTTATTTACTGTTCATTTCTCCACTAAAATGTAAGATTTATGAGGTTAGAGACTATTTTGTTCACCACAGTACTCTCAGCATCCCAGGTGCCCAGGTATTTGTTGAATGAATTACTAGCTTAAACAATGAATAAATTATCACATTAGCCAATTAGCTGCCATTACGTGGAATCAAGCAGACTACTCTCACATACCAAAAATATAAAGTACAATTTTGATTAGTAGATGCGATCACAGCAAATCTGTTGTTATAAAAATTCTTATTCCATTTCCTAGGTAGATTATAAACTGGAAAGAACAACACAGAGATAACTCAGAATTGATTTTCTCACTCCCAATTTCAGATTAAAGACATCCTATATGTATTTTTTTATATCTATTGGCTAATTACTAATAAATCTTAATCCCTTTGTATAGGCATGTTGATCAATTGTGATCTAAAAGTCGCATGGTAAAAAAGAAAAGTTATTTTTCCCAGTTGAAACTAGGGTCTCAGTAATCCACTCAATTTTTTGCTAGAATCAACTTTACTCTTGTTTAGTAATAAAGAAGCAACTTCTCTCTTTTCTAGTAATAACCATAGCCAAATAAAGGGTACAGGAAAGAGGTCTGTTATTTCTCTGTTATGCAAATATACACTCTTTGCCCAATTAGATCATAAACTCCTTGAGTATAAGGACCCCCTGCAACACTCGGAAAGATTAGGTTACACTGGGCATGCCAAAGCTCAGTTGCTCATCCTAACGAAAGAATATTTCTTATTTAAGACACATGTCTAATACAAGTTGGTTGCAATTCAGGTTATCAGGGTCATTTAAGGACTCAGAAAGAGAACCTCCATCTCAACACTCACTTTTACAACTAGTTTTTTATGGCACTAGTGGTTCAGTGGCAGAATTCCTGCCTTCCATATGTGGGAGACCGGAGCCCTGGTGGCACTGTGGTTAAGAGCTTGGCTGCTAACCAAAAGGTTGGCAGTTCAAATCCACCAGCCACTCCTTGGAAACCTTATGGGGCAGTTCTACTTTGTCTTATAGGGTCGGTATGAGTTGGAATTGACTGGATGGCAACAGGTTTGGTTTTGGTATGTGGGAGAGCAGCGTTCCGTACTTCATGCATAGCTACCACCCGTCTGGCAGTGGGGGCTTGTGTGTTGCTCTGATGCTGAAGAGGTTTTGGCAGAGCTCCCAGACTGAGATGAACTAGGAAGAAAGGCCTGGCGATCTACTTCCAAAAATCAGCCAATGAAAACCTTATGGATCACAATGGCCCAATCCACAGCCCATCATGAGGATGATACATGACTGGGCAGTGTTTCATTCTGTTGTGCATGAGATAGCCAGGAGCTGAGGATCAACTCAAAGGCAGCTAACAGTAACAGCATGGCGAGGGGATGGAAACATGTAGGATCAGGCACTGGCTTTTAAAGCTTCCAACACCTTTTCACATTTCATTGGTGAAAGCCCAGTCACATGGCTCCTACCTAACCTTCACGGGAGGAGAGAAGTGTAATCCCACAGACCTGACAGAATATGTGCAGGTTGTATGACTGCTACACTTCCCTTACAGAGTCTTGAATAACAACTTCTACTAATAGTAGGTGAATACATTTGTGTTCATCTTCCAGCACTTTATCAGACAATGTTTCGCTGCTATTCATAAGGTTTTCACTGGCTAATTTTTTTTTCAGAAGTAAAATTTTTTTTTTTCTTCCTAGTCTGTCTTTGCCCATTTCAAATAAAGGTGATCTAATAGAGTGCAGAAATTATCAAACAATATCATTAATATTACATGCAAGCAGAATTTTGCTGAAGATAATTCCAAAAATGGCTGCAGCCATGTATCGGCAGGGAATTGCCAGAGATTCAAGCTGGATTCAGAAGGGGATGTGGAAAGAGGAATATTATTGCTGATGTCAAATGGATTTGGGCTGAAAGCCGAGAATACAAGAAAGACGTTTACCTGTGTTTTATTGGCTAATCAAAGGCATTCAACTGTGTGGGTCATGAAAAAATTATGGATAGCATTGCAAAGAACGGAAATTCCAGAACACAAAATTTTGCTCATGAGAAACCTGTACATAGACTAAGAGGCAGTCATTCAAACAGAACAAGGGAATATTGTGTGGTTTAAAATCAGAAAAGGTGTGTGCCAGGCTTGTACCCTTTCATTATACCTATTCAACCTATATGTTGAGCAAATAATCAAAAAAGCTGGACCATATGAAGAAGAATGTGACATCAGGATTGGAGGATGGCTCATTAACAACTTGTGATATGCAGGTGACACAACCTTGCTCGCCAAGAGTGAAGAGGACTTGAAGTACTTACTCATGATCAAAAACTATATATAGCCTTTAGGATGGATTACAACTCCACATAAACAAAAATCCCCACAACTGGACAAATAAGCAACATCATGATAAACAGAAAAAATACTGAAGTTGTCAAGGATTTTATTTTACTTGGGTCCACAATCAATGCCCATGAAAGCAGCAGTCAAGAAATCAAATGATGCATTGCATTGGGCAAATCTGCTGCAAAAAAGGCTTCTTTAAAGTATTAAAAAGCAAAGATGTCACTCTGAGGACTAAGGCGTGCCTAATTCAAGCCATGGTATTTTCAATTACCTCATATGCATGTGAAAGCCGGACAAAAAGGAAGACAAAAGACAAATTATGGTATTGGCAAGGAATATTGAAGATACCATGGACTGCCAAAAGAACAAACAAATCTGTCTTGGAGGAAGTACAGCCAGAATGCTCCTTAGAAGTGAGGATGGCAAAAGTCTCGCTTACTTTGGACATGTTATCAGGAGGGACAAATCCCTGGAGAAGGGCATTATTCTTGGTAATGTAGAGGGTCAACAAAAAAGAGGAAGACCCTCAACAAGATGGATTGACACAGTGGCTGCAGCAATAGGCTCAAACATACCTACTATTGTGATAGCACAGGGCTGAGCAACATTTCACTCTGCTATACACTGGATCACTATGAGTTGATACTGACTCAATGGCACTGAACAACAACAATATTCTTGTTTACCTTAAGGCAGACATTCTTGTTCACCTCATACTTTCTACCCAGTCACATGTATGAACACACAGACGGCCATGAATATATACCCCCAACCTCTGATGGCAAAATCCCTGGAAAAAAGAAAGAAAAAGAATGAAGGAAGGGAGGGAGGGAGGAAGGAATCATGAGCAATACTAAACAATACTGTATTTCCTAAGAGTTCCACCAATATCTTCCATCACTAAAGCAGAAAATTTATTTGATAATGTTGTTATTGTTTGTTATTTGATAATAAAACACCAGTAAATGAAACACTCTACCAATACTTTCTTCGTAATGCTTCTAATTTATAGGCACTTGATGTTCTCTCTTGGCTATAATCTGGGTTTAGCTGTATCCAAATCTACTAGGATAAAAACGAGCTGTGACTTCAGATGATTTCAACTTCGGCCAAAGACGATCCAGAACCCAAAGGAATAAGGTAAGACTAATAAACAGCTAAAAACTTTGTTTTCTATACAGAGATTTGTATATGACAGGCAGTGTACCCTTCATAAGAAAATGACAGACAGGATTAAAGTGGAGAAATATCTGTGGTATTCTAGTCATTTATAAGTCAGCTTACATAAAAGCATATGGACCATGGTTAAAAAAAAAAGGGTGGGGGATAAATGTTAACTAAAAAGACAAGACTATAAACAATTATGGAAATGAAGAATAAATAAATGAATAGATACTTGTGAGGAAATTATTTGTATACATACAAAATAACTTTTTTATGTTCTTTCATGTTCTACATAGACCTGTGGACATCAGCACCCTCCCAATGTCTTGATTCACACAAGAGAAGATACTAAATCACCAAAGCCCAAATAGACAATTGTTTGATGACTGCTTCCCCTCGGAGCACTTGGCCCAGTATCCCCTCACCATAGGACCTTGGTGGATAGAGAAAAGAAAATCCCTGATGCCTCCCAACAGTCACGCCTCTTCCAGCATGGGGACAACTGAAAGTGTGTGATTTAGGCAAACAAGGAAGTAGACAGCTGAACAAGATGCTCTCCAGCAGGGGTAACACATGCCATGACTACGTGATAATGAAACACCTACCCGTCTCTGGATTCAAAACAGCGCCAGGTTTAAAATACAAGATGGAGCTTTGTTTTAAGTGCCAGGGTATTTCACCGTTCAATGAGAGCACACAAGTAGAGTAAGAAAACAATGACTCAACACATGACAAGTTATCAGACTCTCTCCCAAGCAACGTCCCTGCTCTTCTCCCAGTTTAAACTTTCCCAAATGGTACTAGGAGAATTTTAAATGGTAGCCTCCACACAGAGACATTATAAAAGGTAAAAAACTGCCATCTTGCCCTGGTTCCTATAAAAAAAAAAAAAAAAAAAAGAGTATTGAAATAGATCCAGTTGTGAACTGGCTAACATTAATTAAATACTTGGTGCTAAGCACTGGGTTAACTTCTTTTTAGATGTAGACTAATGTAATAACCATAATAATCCATTTCACAGATAAAGAAACTGAGACCCACAAATGTTGGGCAATTAGCACAAGGCCAAACAGTCAAAAGCACCAGAGTCAGGTCTCAAACAATGTCATGCTTTTTTTTTAACAGGTCTTTTTCTGTGGTCTTTATTTCTGTCTCATTACACCATTTTTCTATTCCTAGGCTAGTATCTATCTAACCACTAACCCCTCTTTGGATTGGGAAACAACTTGTTAGACCACTAACCAGCTATAAGGCTGTAAACAAGTAATAATCTCTCTGAAATTCAGTTTCTTCATCTGTAAAGCAAGGGAATTAGACTGGATGATGACTAACTAGATTTTCCTTTATCAAGTTCTGTGGTTGCTAAAAACAAAAACAATAAAATCACTTCTTTATACCTATCCCACAGAGGCTATTATAATGAATAAATGAGTTAATGGATATTTTTTCAAAAATATATTTGATGACAATAAATGACCATGTGGTTTTAAAGTTCTACCATTCCATTTCAGGTGCTAAGGCTCTGCTTCATGACCAAAGAAGGAACCCCTACAGAAACCAACTGTCTTAAGAAGTTTACCACCAATAAGACTAGAAAGAGTGGGCATGAGCATATAGTCCCACTAACCAAAAACCAAACCAAACCTGTTGCCATCGAGTCGATTCCAACTCATAGCGACCCTATAGGACAGAGTAGAACTGCCCCATAGAGTTCCAAGGAGTACCTGGTAGATTCAAGCTGCTGACCTTTTTGGTTAGCAGCCATAACACTTAACCGCTATACCACCAGGGTTTCCATAGTCCCACTAAACCACCTCAAAATGTGTGTTCAACTGGCAGTCATTAAATTGCAAAAACTTCATAGGAAATTTCATGAAGGAGGTGGACATTCTAACACAAGTTTTTAAGATCCTTGTTGACACCTCAGCACATCTCAGAAAACCGGACTGATTACAGCCACACCTTCTGCCAGCAGTGTCTGTGCTCTGGAAATACTACATATAAGATGACAAGCAAAAAAAAGTCATAAATGGACAATTTGATAACCAACATCACATGCCAGGGTAAGCAAACATTTTCTTCATGGCAGATTTTAATGGCAGCCACTCATAATGTCATTCCTTCCTCATGGCATCTTTCATGACCCTGAAGTAGGATCAGGAGACTTGGAGAGAATGCATGGAGCTAATCCACCATTAACTGCCAAGTCAGATGGAAAATCTTCAAAGAATGAAATTCTAACTTTCTGAATATCCTGAAAACTTACAGAGATCATGGTTGACAGGGCTATTTCTTAAGCAACTGATTTGATACCAATTATGAGCATGAAAGAAGCCCTAGTGGTACCACAGTTAAGCGCTCAGTTGCTCACTGAGAGAAGCTGGCGGTTTTTCCACCCTGACACTGCAGAAGACAGACCAGGTGATCTGCTTCCATAAACACTATAGGCAAGACAACCCTAGGGGGTATTTGTACTGTGTCACATGGGGTCGTTATGAGTCAGAATCAACTCAACAGCCCACAACAACTAAAATGAGCATTGAAGTAGAAGCATAAAATGACCTCCAAAGGGTCCTAGAATGAAAACTTTAAGAAATCTTTCAAGAAGAGTTCATGGCAATTCAAGTCTGTTGTGGTGGTTCATTGGTAGAATTCTCACCCTCCCTGTGGGAGACCAGGGTTCGATTCCCAGACAATTCAGCCCAAGCGCAATCACCACTCATCTGTCAGTTGCTATGATGCTAGACAGGTTTCAGCAAAGCTCCCAGGCTAAGATGGACTAGAAAAAAAAGCCTGGGGATCTGCTTCCAAAAATCATCCAGTGAAAATCCCATGGATCACAATGGTATGATCCTATTGTGCACGGTGCTTCCATGAGTCAGGAGGTGCCTTGGCAGCAGCTAACAACAACAACAACAGTTTGATAATGAGTTAAAATGAAAACACTTAAGGGAGGAAAGGTGAAAGTAAAGCAAAACTGCCTAGAAGTATCTCAGCAGTGAGTATTGTAACTGGAAACAGCAGCAACAGACGAACACGTGTAGCACGTAGCCAAGAAAACCAGCAGCTCTTCTGGAGAAAATATACCGGGAACTAACTGGATGGGATTTGAGCAAGAACACAACACAGACTCTATTATACTCTTCTTGTAGCAGCAGTGGATATAAGCTGAAATACACCCTTGACATGTCACAGAGTGTAGACAAAAATGTGCCTCAAAAAACAAAAAACCTTGCTGTCGAGGAGATTTCAACTCATAGTGACCCTATAGAACAGCGTAGAACTGCTCCATATGGTTTCCAAGGAGCGACTGGTGGATTCAAACTGTCGACCTTCTGGTTAGCTGCCGAGCTCTTAACAACTGTGCTGTCAGGGCTCCTACAGGTAGCAAACATGCTAAGCAAGATTGTTTTTGCACACAAAGGATAGAAATCACAATGCCAATATCCGAGATGGCACTGCATTTATTACAAGGTAACATGAGAAGGATATGCAATTGTTGAGGAAGATTATGACATTTTCATGGCAAAATATGGACACAAACATTGTGATGAAGTTTCTTTGACAAGCTGCCATCTGCTCACAAAGGGAATTAAAACTTAAAAGCATATTGTGTTTCATGTGGACACACACAGCTGTATTTCAGATGATTGCAGATGTAGTACAATACGGACATAATTAAAAATATATAGGCCAAAATACCAGATTTCTTGGTAAAGTTCTAATTTTGGGGGGCGGGGGGAGGGAACATGCACTGAATATAATTTGTTTAAATGTGTACAGGCATACTTCTATCCCTCTGGACACGAGTTTAGAAATAATTCTTAAACCTTCAGAAGCCACTGTCAACTAAAGCCGTTGCTTTAGGACCACAGAAGAACAAAACTATAGCACATTTGATTTTTTGCAAGCTCAGGTTTTAACAAAAAATTCTGTATGCGCGGTTTTGCCAGAGAAATATCCCACATCAAAATCAAGTGTATGGAGCCAATGGCAGGCAAATAAACATTTTCAGCCCTGTCATTGGTTAACTATGGGGATGACTTTACAAAGTTACTTATACGGAAGTAATATTTTAGCCACACAATAAGCCAAAATGCATGAAAGTCACTATGTCCCTCCAAAATTCACCACAGAAACACTGAATGAGACATTTATTGCTTTGACTGCCCAGCAACCCCTATCCTCTTATCTGAGACAGCGTTTCCCCTTTTATGTGACAACTGCCCCTTCCTCATTTCCACCCTGAGGCTGACCATCACAGTATCTCACTTCTGTACACAGTTAATTGATTTGGGAGCAAGTACGTAACCCATAGGCTTCTCAGGATTGTAACTCGGGAGTTGGGATAAGCAATACACTTACTTTCCAGTAGAGAAGGTGGGAAGGGCAAGGCAATACTCCTACAAAAGGCATATCTGCCACTAAGTGGGAGAAGCCAGTCATAGAAGAACACCATCATGTAGAGAGGGGTAGAGGCCTGGGATTCTGAGTGTTGAGAAGTCCCAGAACCCTAGCTGAACACCTGCTCTGCTCTTGGTTATATAAACCAGTATGTTCCCCTTTGCTTGTTTGGTTTGCTGTTCTCTCCCTTGCAACCTAAAATGTCCCAAATAATCAAAACCCAGAGGTAAATGAAACACATACATGCAAGTCTCAAAGAAAACATTTGCTTTTGGTTACAAACCTTTGAGGTGAGGCGCATGGTAAAATACACCAGGTGGCCCAGGGCTGTACTCAGAGTGCAGCCCACCTGAAGGCCCACAGGTGATGAGAGGTTGTATTTGGGTGGAGAGAGAGAGTCATCCCCAGGTTAAGAAAGAACGTCAGTATAGAGAAGACAGCATATGTTCCAAATCCTGGCAGACTTGTTGGAGGCTCACTACAAGCAGGACTCAGAACAGAACAAAGCCAAGGCTTCCTTACTAGGTAGCTGTGTGACCCTGTACAAGTTGCTTAACTCCTCTGAGCTTCAGGTTCCCTCATCTGTAAATGAGAATATTAACGACATTTCAAGGTTCTTATGAGGTAGGTTTTCTTCAAGGGTGATCCTAGAACTACCTGCATCAAAATCATCTGACGTGCTTGTTACAATGCAGATTCCTGGGCCCCACCCCAGACCTTCTGAACCAGAGCCTGCATTATAAAAGCAAAGTAAGAAAGAAAGAAGTTTTAGGTGCACTAAAACTTAGCACCTACAATTGCAAAAATAAATGTGTCAGCAAATATTATAGCCAAGCACAATTGCTGCTGATCTTGTTGCAGTCAGTTGCTGTCGAGCCTGTTCAGACTCATGGCGACCCCATGCACAACAGAACGAAACACTGCCCGGTCCTATGCCATCCTCACAATCATTGCTATGTTTGAGCCCACTGTTGCAGCCACCCTGTCAATCCATCTCATTGAGGGTCTTCCTCTTTTTCACTGACCCTCTACTTTACTAAGCACAATGTCCTTCTCCAGGGACTACTGGTCCCTCCTGATAAACATGTCCAAAGTACATGAGACAAAGTCTCAGCATCCTTGCTTCCTAGGAGAACTCTGGCTGTACTTCTTCTGAGACAGATTTGTTCCTTCTTCTGGCAGTCCACGGTGTAGTCAACATTTTTCGCCAACACCATAATTCAAAGGCATCAATTCTTCTTTGGTCTTCCTTATTCATTGTCCAGCTTTCACATGCATATGAGGTGACTGAAAACACTATCAGGTGCACCTTAGTCCTCAGTGACATATTTGCTTTGGAAAACTTTAAAGAGGTCTTTTGCAGCATATTTGTCCAAAGCAATATGACGTCATTTGATTCCTTGACTGCTGCTTCCATGGCTGTTGATTGTGGATCCAAGTAAAACGAAATCCTTGACAACTTCAATATATTTTCCATTTATCATGATGCTGCTTATTGGTCCAGTTGTGAGGATTTTTGTTTCCTTTATGTTAAGGTGTAATCCATACTGAAGGCTGTGGTCTTTGATCTTCATCAGTAAGTACTTCAAGTCCTCTTCACTTTCAGCAAGCAAGGTAGTGTCATCGGCATACTTCAGGTTGTTAATGAGTCTTCTTGAGTCCTGATGCTGTGTTCTTCCTCATATAGTCCAGACTCTTGGATTGTTTGCTCAGCATACAAAATGAATAAGTATGGTGAAAGGATACAATCCTGGTGCACACCTTTCCAGATTTTAAACCATGAAGTATCCCCTTGTCCTGTCACAATTGCTAGCCTGCAATAAATAAGTTTTACTGAATGCCTGCTATTTACTTCTACCAACATCACACACACACCCACACACAAAAAACCCAAAGGCTGCTGAACTTAAAATCACAGGTAAGAAAATTTTCTAAACGAATACAAACACTATATTTTGGAATGAGGGGAAAAAAATTAACAGTATCGGGCTACCCTGAGCTTGTTTTATGCGACAACTGCCCCTTCCTCATTTCCACCCTGAGGCTGACCATCACAGTATCCCACTTCTGTACACAGTTAATCGATTTGGGGGCAAGCACATTAGAATTACCTGGGAAGTTTTAAAAGTTGCTATGTTCAAGGCCATATCCCAGACAAGTAAATCAGAGTCTCTGGAGGTAGGGTCCAGCCTTCAGCACGTTCAAAAATTTCCCCAAGACATTCCATTGTGCAGCCATGGTTTTAATATTTTCAGCACATATGTGGAAAGAAGGTCAGCTACATACAATGAAGATACATGAGAGAAAAATTTAGGTGCCCTTGAAACTAAGCAGGCATGCTAATTTAAGTGTCTTTTAGCCTCTATACATGAAGTGAACCAAATTTTATTTCCTATCTTTTTTCTAAGCAATAGACAAAATACTTTAACAATCTATCAGTAGATTTACCCATGAAATTGGCAAAAATCTATGAATCTGAAAATACAAAGGGTTGGCAAAGATGTGGATCAACGGTATCCATTTCTGCATGGCTGGTGGGGATATTAGTTGATACAACCACTCTGGAAAGCAGTTGTACATTTTCTTGTAAAGTTGACCTATCTCATAAATCTCATACTCTCCAACACAGCTGTTTTACCTTTAAATATACAGACCCTGGTGATGCAACAGTTAAGCACTTGGCTGCTAATAGAAAGGTCAGGGGTTCGAACTCACCCAGCAGCTCCACAGAAGAAAAGACTTGGTGATTTGCTTCCATAAACATTACAACCTAGAAAATGGTACAGGGCAGTTCTACTCTCCCCTGTAGGGTTGCTATGAGTCAGAATCAACTCTATGGCAGACGACAACAAGATGCTATTCTACCTTTAGGTATACTGACCTAAGTATGCTGGGAAACCTTAGCACATGTGTACCAGAAGACATACAGGAATGCTCACAAGCAGCCCTGGTTATAAAAACAAAAACATGGAACCATCCTAAACGCCCCACGACAAGAGTATGGATAAACCATAGTAACTCAACTGCCATAATTTATGCATAAATTGCAGTATTACCACAAAGCAAAATAGTCCATAACAGTGAGAGCATGGATGAGTTTTAGTAACATAATGTTGAATGAAAAAGCAAGTCTCAGGAGATTACATAAACCAGGATAGACACTTCTTCATAAAGTTCAAAACCAGGCCAAATGAAACAATGCTTCACTTAAGCATACATGTAAATAAAGAGGGTGATGCAAGAGAATGAGACACAACGTTTAGAATGGCGGTTACCTCTGGTGGCGGAAGAGAGAGGAGGCAAAGGAGTAAGACAGATGTAAGTAATAAATAATTCTCTGATTCTTTAGGTTAGCCAATGTGTTCACAGGTCTTCGTGTTAAAAACAAGTAAAATGAAGAGGGCCACACGCAGAGTGGTGATTGTAGCATGTCCCAAATCAAGACCTGTGATTATCCTGAATCTGTGCACTGGAGTTCCAAAGAATAGAAGGAAAAAAACCCTTATCAGTAAAGGCAAAGACCTCGACCCTACTGAGAAGGGAATCGGAGGCACTTTCAATGATTGCTGTTAAAATCAAGCACTTAATAAGCTAGAATTTCCAGGTCCCGTAATGTGAGCTTTCCATTTAGAAGAATCTCGAGGTACAGAACTATCATTTGAAGGCAGAGTGGCCCCTTCACCTTATCAGCCAAAGGTGCTTCTGGTGTGGCTAACTGAGACGGAGTTGGTATAAAACCCACCCAGTGCCGTCGAGTCAATTCCAACTCATAGCGACCGTATAGGACAGAGTAGAACTGCCCCACAGAGTTTCCAAGGAGCGCCTGGCGGATTCAAACTGCCGACCCTTTGATTAGCAGCCGTAGCACTTAACCACTACGCTTGGTATAAAGGAGGAAAAAAAAAAAACTCTACCAAATAATAGCCAAAAACAAAACACACACACACACACACAAAAGCTTCTAGTCTAACATTTCCTAGTTTTTTGAGGGTTAGACTCTTCATATTCCCATAAGAAACTGACTTAATTTCATTTCTGATACAGTAGGAAGCATCAGGCAGGATGGCTTTTTCTAATATCTGTACTGTAGGCTGGGGAGGAAGGGGGTCATTTATTTCATGATATCCTTGCCCAAAAGATAATTGATAGCAGTTCTGGAAATTTTTATTCTTGTCTTCCCACCTCTACTCCTGTGATATGAAATCTATATGAACCATTTGGCCTTATCTCAATTTCCTCCCTTTAAAGCCAAGTGACAGGCTTAGTTCTTTTCCATTAGAAACTTTTGAAAATATGTTTTGACATTCAGGAAGCACTTGAATACATAAACAGAAGGTCAGCGAATGTGACAGGCCACCATCAGATACAGGACAGATTCTTTGGCATTTGAGTCAGCAGGTCTTTTTAAGATCAATTTCATAGAGGAATTTTGAAGAGAATATTTCTCTTACACAACAAGGCTGTTATTAATTTGAAGACAGCATTCCAGTTTTGCCAAAAATAAATTCTTAACTCCTACTTTATATGACATAAAATGAAAACAGAAAAATGGGTTTGCCTGCAGAAATGTAATGGCTCTTAGCAGTGGTTCTCAAACTCTGAGGTGCCTATAAACTTTCTGGAGTCCCTGGGCGGTGCACACGGTTAATGTGCTTGATGGCTAACCAAAAGGTTGGAGGTTCAAGCCCACCCAGAGGCACCTTGGAAGAAAGGCCTGGTTATCTACGTCTGAAAAATTGACCACTGAAAACCCAATGGAGCATGGTTCTACTCTGACACACATAGGGTGGCCATGAGTTGGAGCTGGCTTGACAGTAACTGGTTTTGATTTATAACATCCCGGAGAACATGCTAAGAGCCAGATTCCTAATTCTCACCCCAGACCTGCTGAATCAGAAACTGGGGATAGAATCAGAAAGCTGCATTCTTAACAAGTGGTTTGGGCCATCCTGATGCGAGGGCCCCTGAATCACACTTGGTAGAAAACACTGCCCTGCAACTTACAGTGAACATTTGAAAAAACATATGCTTTGTCCTGGACACTAACCAAAACCAAACCAGTTGCCATAAGGTGGATTCTGACTCATGGCAACTCCATGTGTGCCAGAGTAGAACTGTATTCTATGGGGTTTTCAGTGGCTGATATTTTGGAAATAGATTATCAAGTTATTCTTTTGAGGTATCTCTGGGTGGACTCGAGCCTCCAACCTTTTGGTTATCAGTTGAGCGCTTAAGTATTTGCACCGCCCAAAACAAAACACACTGCTGCCAAGTGGATTCCAACTCATAGTGACCCTATTGGACAGAGTAGAACTGTCCCATAGGCTTTCCAAGGCTATGTCCTTACGGAAGCAGAGTGCCACATCTTCCTACCGTGGAGCAGCAATATCCATTATCCATAATAAGTTCAAACTGCCAACCTTTCGGTTGGCAGCCAAGCACCTGAACCACTGCGCCACCAGGGCTCCTCTCCTGGACACTAGTCACATGCAAAGGACCTTTGGGGTCTGAAATTGCATCCACTCAACCTCAGCAATAAGCTGTAAAAGATACTCTCGTGGCCTTTGGTAGTTATGCACCTACAAAAATGTCTTAGCTTTCCTATCTGTAAAACCTGAGACCAGTTTTTAAGGAAGGAAACAAAAGCAATAGTATCATGTTGAACTAGTTTTAATCACCTTGAAGCTGCTACCTCCCTTAGCTTTCCTGATGTTTGAATTCAGATAAATCACTGGCAAATAATGCCGTTAAAAAAAAATCCAGTGAGAAAAATTCCTCGTGTCGGGAATCCGTTTCTTTGAGACCTCAGTAGACTAGGAAACCTAAGCAGGTATGTTTCCCACCCTGCTCTGCCCTGTTCGCAGTCTAAGTGTTACAATAAACCCCACACATCATCTGGTATTCAGTACCCCCAGAATGAACCATCTTGTCACTATAGCGAGACATTGGCAAGAAGTCGCTCACCAAGTCAGTTTGTATTGATTCCATGAACCTTTCAAATCAGTACATTCCAAAAAGTGGGGAGGGATGAGGGTAAAGAATTGTTAATGCTTGTGTTCAACCTGGTTATCCATTAATAAGCTCCATTAAAGTTTTCAGCCACACAGCACATTCACGTGTTCTGTGTTAACTACCAAATTACTACAAACACCTATTGTCCATAGGTGCAGGAGTCCTGGTGGCACAGTGGTTAAGGGCTCAGCTGCTAACCAAAAGGATGGCAGTTCGAATCCACCAGCCATTCCTTGGAAACCCTATGGGGCATTTCTACTCTGTCCTATGGGGCGCTATGAGTCGGAGTCAACGCCACAGCAATGGATTACCATAGATTGTAATAAGATCACAATGTTATTTACTTAAAAGGTACATATGAGGATTTTTTGCTTTTGTTTTTTAACAAAATGTGCTCTTCTAGCTTTGATGTAGATTTCTCTTACAACGCTTTCATGCTAGAAAAGCTTCTCTGATGCCTGAAGCACTTCTCCCAGTCCCTGCCTGCCTCTCCCTCCCCCACCTGACATTTCCACAGGTACCTTGATGACCACCTTTTACTCTCAACCTTAGCTTCCATCGGAGGAAGCAAGGCATCCCACTACAATTTCTATATCAACTAGAATTACAGAAGCAGGAAGGATGTGAGGCTTGGCTGGGGAAGAATGAAGGTCAACAGAGTTGGTTTGGGGTTCATCACTCTGTTTTACTGATGTGGGGAAATCAGCAGCCTTCGTTCTCGGTGACTTAGTGATAAGAACAGAATTTATAGCTCGCATACTAAAAATCATGACAGTGTCTCCTGATAATATCTTTATCTCTAAGTTTTCAATTTCATGGGGTTTCACCCTGAGAAAAATGTCACAGAAATAAAACTTTCTCTTCCTTCTACTAGAAAATGACTGAAACCTATAATTAGGATAAACTGCCTACACCCCTCCACACACAAGAGCCCTGTCTTTCAAATCTCCTTTTCTTAAAAAAAATACATTCTCTTTTTTGTGTGTATTAAATTAAGCTGTTATTCTAATTTTATATATACTAGTAGTCTTTTATCTTATTCTTAAATTCTCTTATCTCCTAACTGTTGTTGCTTTACAAGTTTCAATACTGTTCTTCCATGAGGAAAGACCCAAGACTATTATCATCTCTTGGTAGACTGTAACTTTTATTCTTATAAACTGTCCTCCTTTGTCCATGTAATGCGCTTTGTCTTCAAAGTGTCCGGCATTAATATTGCCAACCCTGTTTTCTTTCTGCTGCACGTGCTTAGAATCTGTGCCACCCATTATTGCCAACTTTGCTGTCATTTGGTTCAGGTCCTTCCCCTGTGAGCAACACGGATGCGGATTTTACTTTTTTAAAACTCTACCAGAGACTCCATGACTTCTAACAGAAAATTTAATGGCGTTTTACTAGTATAATTGCTTATCACATTTTCTTACAGATGTCTTCACCTTTTTTCTTTTAATCTCAAAAGATGCACATGGATGCTTAAAGGAAAATAGAAATTAAACAAGGATATAAAGTAAAAAATATATGAGCTTGCCTTAGCCCCTTGTTCCTCTATAAACTTCAGGCAATTTCTTCTGATTCCCTGTCATGAGAGAAAAAGGTTTTAGGTGGCATGGTCTTCTTTCCTCTCTGTATCCTTATTGGTTACCTTAATCACATAGCTATATCCTTAAATCTCTATCAAGTTTAATGAATAGCATTCAACTATCCACTACGAAATATGAGAAAATGCATGCCCTTGTACTTCATGCCGCCCTTTTAGCCCCCTCTATCCTTTATCTCTTAAATCTTATCACCTACATCATTATTTTCATGATGTCAAACTTTACTGCATTTCTCTTTTGTCCAGTAAATATAATTTATCTATTATGCTTTACATGTAAGTCAATTCTGAAAACTGAAAACCAGTGTTGCCAATATTATGATTAGGTGATGATTGTTACTCAGTACACATCTGGATAGTGAGACTAGATCAGCTAGAAAGGAGATACAATCTTTTGTTACTACGCCAGTTCCAAACACCAAGGTCAAATATACCCTTTTTTCATTGTTGTTGTTTCTAGCTGCCATCAAGTCAGGCCCCAACTCATGGAGACCCCATGCACAACGGATTGGACCATCGTGATCCACTCAGTTTTCATGGGTTGATTTTTCTGAAGTAGATCACTAGGCCTTTCTTCTAGTCTGTCTTAGTCTGGAACCTTCTCAGCACCATAGCAACACCCCAGCCTCCAACGACAGGTTATATTGTGCGTGAGGTGCACTGGCCAGGAACTGAACCAGGGACTCCCACACGGAAGGCAAGAATTTTACCAATCTTAATCTTTTTTCCTATACATCATCAATCACTTAAAATTCTGTCAAATTTTAGTTTAGTTCTCATTTGAATTGGGACTTTCTCTGCAAATTTTTGTTTTTGTAAGAATTTCTATTGCCTTTCTTTTTTCCTGTTGACAGGAGAGACATGTCTTTATAACACCATCAAGATTGTCCAGCTGGTCAGTTTTGGACAGGTCTACTGTTTGAGTGTTTTTGTTTTGTTTTTTAGTTTCACTGGTTGCTACATTTCCTCTTTCTAACATCATTTTTCTGATACAGTAAATCTTCATTAAAAAAAAAGATATTAGAGACTATCCATGCTAGGTAAAACTGCTAGTCCTTTCCTGTTTGAAAAGTAGGAATGGGCCAACAGAAAGTTCCCACTTCAAAGTTTCAAGAACAGAAAATAAAAATGATCAGCAAATGAGGCAGATGACTGCAACAGGACCTCAGAAACAAAGCCCCAGTTTTATTGAACTGTGGGCTGTTCGGGAGGCATGTCCAAACCCATTTGTTTGCTTACTGTTGACAGTTCCTAGCTCAACTACTCCTTCACTTCTACTGGTGGGATCCTAGGGCATTTGTAAGTGATTAGATCTGTTTTTACCATAGGAAAACAGTAAGCATAGAGGTCAATATCTTAAGGTCCTTAAACACTGTTTAGCTGAGCTGCTCCCAGTGTCCTGACCCATGACTTGAAGTCCCTCCTTCTTTTTGAAACTAATGCCCATATTAAGGGCAAAGAAAGCTTGGGACTAGTGCCGTGACCAGCTCCTCTGAGTTCCAAAAAGTCCTTCAAATTGCCATTTCCGACTTCCATATTTCTCCTGCTACCACATTGGCTCTGTACTTGAAGGTTTTTGAAAGTTTTGTTGGGAAAACAATTCCAGTTATTTCTAAGAACGACTCTCCTTTCTTGATGTTGCGAGGCTCAGCGTGATGGTTCTACCATACATCTCATTCCCATCAGCTTCACTATCTTCTAACAATTCCTTAAATTAATAGTCCACCAACGACACTACTTCAGGTCTCTAACCTGGCACAATGGTTAAGAACTCGGCTGCTAACCAAAAAGGTTGGTGGTTCGAACCCACTGAGCCGTTCTGCAGAAGATCTGCTCCTGTAAAGGTTACAGCCTAGGAAACCCTGTGGGACAGTTCTACTCTGTCACATGGGGTCGCTATGAGTCAGAACTAACTCAACAGCACCCAACACCACTGCAACCACAACAGATATTTCTCCTTTGCTTTAAAAAAAAAAAAAATACTTTCAGTTATTTTAATAAATCAGCAAGGCAAGAGTTAAAAATCTTTGTCTTGATATTAGAACCACAAACACATGCTCAGAAAAAAAAAATCCACTGTTAATTCCTGACTTTCTATTATGCCCACAATTTCCAAACTCTGTGAATGAACTATTTACAAATCACCATCATAAGAAGATTATTGGTAATATTAGTCTTGCAATATTTAATGACTAGGGCAACATGAAATACAATAGTTGCATAGAATTTGTGGGGTGAATAGGACCAGACATTATCTCTGCATGGCAAGATTACAGAGGTTTTTAATGCCTTTTTTAAAAAAATTCTACAGTTGCCATGTATTGTTGGTGAAATTAAAAGGTCCAATAAATAGAATAGAAATGATTTAATCTGTTATTTTAGCAATGAGAAAACAATTTTATAAAAGAAAAAAAAATTATGCAAAAAAGGAAAGGTGTCCCTATAACACAGGGCAGTCTATAGTGAGAGCAGGCTAGGCTAGTCGTTTCCTGAAGCCTGTGGAAACCACTGATAAGGGCGCTGATTGCATGAAAATGTCTAAATACCTGGTGGGAGGCTGTATGGCCATAAATCTCCATTCTGATTCAAAAGAAAAATCAGCCCAGAAAAGGCCCTCATTTCCTACTGCTGCATAATTTTTTTCTTTCTACTGAATTGTTAGGGAAGGCAGAAGGCAGTGGGGTATCCAAGAAACTGGCAAGGAAAATAGGTACATTCCACTAAAAGGACACAGGGTGGAGGTAGTTTACTCTCTCACCTTTGGCAGAGGAGACTACAGGAGTTTCAGTACTGGAGAAGTGGGTTAAGGGGCTCATTGATTCAGACAAGCCCAGCACAGACTAAGAAAAAATCTGTGGTTTTGAAGTCTGACTGTAAGTCAGAGTTAAAGGACCAGTTGTTAATTCTGTTAAAGTGAAAACATTTAAAGAAGGATAATAACTCAGCTCCACCACCCATCTGTCAGTTTGTCGAACTATGGTGGCTTGCATGTTGCTATAATGCTGGAAGCTATGCCACCAGGACCTCAAATACCAGCAGAGTCACCCAGAGTGAACAGGTTTCAGTGGAGCTTCCAGACTAAGACAGGCTAGGAAGATAGGCCTGGCAATCTACTTCTAAAACTTAGCCAATGAAAACCCTGTGGATCACAACAGAATACTGCCTGACATACTTCTGAAAGACGAGCCACTAGGTTTCAAAGGCACTCAAAATACACAGTGGCCGCAACAATGGACTTGAGCTTCCTAACAATCATGAAGATGGGCACCATTTTGTTCTGTTGTACATGGGGTCACCATGAGTCAGTCCCAGCTTGACAGCAACTAACAACAACAATAATGGAGCTATCATTTACCCTAAAGCACACAGTGACTCCTGTTGAGAAGTATGATTAAACTGAACAATCTGAATCAACATTCTCTCAGGTTTGGTTCATTTTGCCTAGGGAATTCCTGGGTCAGCACAACATGAGATCCTGATCCAGGCACCATGTGGCAGCTTAACTCAAAGGAGGGCATGATACACATGAGGTAATGCCTGCATCTGAAGTCTGCGAACTCTAACCAGGATGCAAAGGCAAAGGTTGAACAACACATTTGGGATGGGCCTTTCAATCACTGTTGCTGCCACATCTAGGAGGCATTACCTTAAGTGACTCCAGACTCACACTCCTACAAGAAATGAATCTTTCTCTGCTCTGTGTCCTCATTCATCACTTACCTCTCCTTTGCCCTGTTCTCTCAGCTGTCACTTGACTGGCTAGCTAATCTGATAAAGTGTGTCTGCACGATAGAGCTAATGGATGTTAGTAGCTAGAACAGGACATATTACTGGCTCCACTTATTAGTTTGACCTTCGGTGTCTTCATGTTTCAAAGGAGAATAATACTTCCAAGGTTTGTTGTGAGGATTAAATGAGATAACATACTGAAAACCCTTAGCACAAGGCCAGGCACATGGTCAGTGTTCACCAAATAATAGCCATTTCTGTTGGTTCCATTACTCTTTCTAGAAACAATGCAGTTCAATCATAGCCTTCTGTGGCTTAACAATCCAAAGCAGTGAGGAGAAAATTCTAGATACTAGAGTTTTCTAAAGTAGAATACCATCTGGGCCAGGTACAGTTCCTGGTGTACACTGTGCTATAATGCCAGGTCAACAGCTGCCTACTCAAATTATTGCTACAGCTGATATTGTGTATAGAAAGCATCTACTATAAAGAAAATAGAGATTTACTTTTTCTCTGAGCATTAGTTCATCAGCTCTTCTAACAAAACCATAAGGCCATAAGGTTAGGTGAATAAAAGTTTTATTACATAGAATCATTTTTTGTCATCTGTCAATATTGGAGGAAACCCTGGTGGTGTAGTGGTTAAGTGCTACAGCTGCTAACCAAAAGGTTGGCAGTTGAAATCCACCAGGTGCTCCTTGGAAACTCTACGGGGCAGTTCTACTCTGTCCTCTAGGGTCACTATGAGTCGGAATCGACTTGAAGGCAGTGGGTTCGGTTTTTTTTTTTTGGTCAATATTGGAAGGCTATGTGTTGCTCAATACAACTGAAAATGAGTATGACTTCAATAGAGATAAATTTTCTGCCATGTTGTCTTAGTCATCTAGTGCTCCTATAACGGAAATACCACAAGTGGATGGCTTTTACAAACAGAAGTTTATTCTCTCACAGACTAGTAGGCTAGAAGTCTGAATTCGGGGTGCCAGCTCTGAAGGAAGGTCTTCGTCATCAATCTTCCTTGGTCTATGAGCTTCTCAATGCAGGAACCCTGGGTCCAAAGGATGTGCCCTGCTCCCATTGCTGCTTTCTTGGTGGTATGAGGTCCCCATGTCTCTCTGCTCACTTCTCTCTTTTATATCTCATATTGGCTCAAGACAAATTCCAATCTTATAAATTGAATTTTACCTCATTAACATGACTGCCACTGATCCCATCTCATCAACATCATAGAGACAGGGTTTAAAACATACAGGAAAACCACATCAGATGACAAAATGGTGGACCATCACATAATACTGGGAATCAGCCAAACTGATACACATATTTTGGAGGGCCACAATTCAATCCATGATACATGTTTAGTAGACTCAAAGAACCTTATCCTACATGACGTTTGTCCCAGAATCCCCCTGCAGTCAGCTAACAAATTCTGAAGTATTGAAAATATCTCAAAAGTATAGTCATTAGAGATATTTCTAATGCCAGTATAGCTCATTTTAGGAAGGATGAGATAGAAGAAGAGGAGGAGGAAAGGAGGAGAAGCTGTTTACCCTCACACACACACTATACCACACACTGAAGCCTTTCAAAATCCTCTTCCTACATCGACCAAAATAAATTACTTACTTGAAAAACAAGAACGACAAAAAACCTGAGTTGGCTCCTAGGCTCTGCCTAATTGATGTCTTCATCAAAAACCATGCAAATGCTATAAAATTAGAGAATTAATTTTAAAACAAAACATTCCAGGTTGCCAAACATAAGACTGAAAATAAGACAGTGGATACGAGAATTTAAAAATCATCAATTAAAATAAAAAGAAAGGTCTGTGTATGTGCCACGCCCAAAAGTCCCAAACTGAAATTTCAACATTAAATATAGGATCAGGTAAGAAAAACAAAATTCAGGAAATCAATCTGTCCCAAACAATAGCCTGGAAATTTGAAAAAATATATATTCCTGTGGAAAAATGCTGACTTCAACATTTGGACCTCAATAACCAAGAATGGATACTGTTAGTGAGACTCTAAAGCACAGAGGAAGAACATACTGAAAAGAAGAGACCCAACACTTGCTATAGCTTCACCACTACCAAACTCTCTGGAAACTGAATTCTTCAATACGTACCTCCTACACATGCACACTCTCAAAGATTCACATACCACATATTCTAGGATATTTCCTAGAACCACAGTCACCAGAGATTAAGAGGGCAGCATTCGCTTCAGTTCGTTAGAGCAGCAAGACCTCTGAGAACGCTAATTAACTCTAGTTCAAGCCTCCTCTGCTAACTTGCTGCTATCTTGGTTTCTACTCGTCAGGTCTTTTATGACTCCAGCTGATGTGAGTAACGCTAGTATTTCTCTCTGTTACATATAAAAGTGGATGATGGCAAGAATCTATGGATAAAGCAGTTTCGCAGTTCCTTAGAAGATAACCATAAAACTACCATATGATCCAGCAAGTTCACTCTTAGGTATATACCTGGAAGAATCAAAAGCAGGGACTCAAACAGATACTTGTTCATCAATGTTCATTGCAGCATTATTTGCAGTAGCCAAAGGTAAAAGCAACCCAAGTGTCCATCAACAAATGAATGGATAAACAAAATGTGGTATATACATACAACGGAATATTTTTCAGTCATAAAGAAAAATGAAGCTCTGATATGTGTTACAACATGGGTGAATCTTGAAAACCTTAAAATAGGTGAAATAAGTCAGACACAAAGGAAAAATACGGTATAATCCCACTCTTGTGAAATATCTGGACTAGGTAAATGTATACAAATGTATGAAATATCTAGAATATGAAAATGCATAGAGACTAAAGTGTATTAGTGGTTACCAAGCACCGGAAGGAGGTAGGAATGGGGAGTTACTGCTGAAGAGTACTGAGCTTCTGTTTGGAGCGATGAAAAAATTTTGGAAACAGATAGTGGTAATGGTTGCACAACATTGTTAATGAAATTAATGTCACTGAATTATACACTTACAAATGCCTACATGATATATTTTATATTATATTATATATATATATATTTTACCTTAATCCCCAAGAAAATATTGTTATGAAATGCACACCTACCAGAACAAAAAACAAAACTATGGCCCCCAGGCAGAATGGTGTAAAGTCATCAAAAAGCAAACAGAGATAGTAGAGTGGGAGTCAAAGAAACCATGAAACAGTGTAAGGGGATGGCAAAGATCCCATGAAAGGTAAAATAAACACAAAAACAAAGTATGAGAAAGATGTAGGGGTCTGGGTTTGGGAAAAGAAGTAAAGAAGAGTAAGAGGAATAGGAAGAATCAGAGCTGCCATATGAGTGGTGACCCTTGAAGTCGAACAGCATGACAACCTTGGTTGGAATCCGTAAGAGCCAAAGAAGAACATAATCTCGGTGTGTTTTAAAGAAAATCTAGGGGCTAAGATATAAAAAGTCCAGGCAGATAAAAGATGGTGAGGGAATCAGATTTCCTTGAGTATGGGATATATCAGCTTCGCAATGTAGGCCATGTTCCATTCTGAAATATCTTATCCTCAGCCCTTCTGCATAGCCTCCTATTCCACTCCACTTATAGTGTCCTGAGTGCCAGGTGGTGCCATGCTTCCATATCTTTACGCAGTCAGCACCCTCCATCCTGGACTTCTTTCAATTCAGCTCTGAGTTTTCTTCTCTAGAAAGACTTTCCTTATTTCCTTCTCCCATGTCAAACTGCTCATGCCATTCTTTGGGCCCATCACTGTATCTATCGCACAGATGGGGCTGTCTTACTTTCTATACTAAATTGTAAGCTACCTGGTGATCTAATTCATCTCCATGTTCTTTGTGCCAGTTCATTGCACTGTCAAATAATAGACAGTTGACAAATTATTTGTTGAGACCTACAATCTGTTGGCCTGTTCTAGTCTCTGGGGAGATGGTGTGAAAAAGATAGTCCTTGCCTCATGGAGCGATAAACAAACACACACATAAAACAACATCAGTTAGTAATAAACATCATGAAGGGGAAAAAATATATATACCGGGGCAAGGGGATCAAGAGTGAGTGCGTTGGGGAAGGAGGAAGCTTTTGGATAGGATTGTCAGAGAAGGCCTCTCTTAGCAGATGACATCCATGCAGTCACTTAAGAAACACAGAAGAGAAGTTTAGAAAAAAATATGGAAAAAAATTTTGACCACAAGATTCCCTCTCAGGAAAACTAATGCGTTGGTTTGAAAGAAATGTCTTGGTAAGCCAGTTTAGTGTAGAAGATTGGACCTTCAAAGCCATGACTCAAAGAAATGGAGAGAACTTGGATTTACTCCTTGTCTTTGTTCCCTAGCGGTGCCATAATAGAAATACAAATGGTGGCTTTAGAAAATAGAAATGTACTATCTCACAGTTCTGGAGGCTGAAGTCCAAATCAGGCTCTCAGCCATGTTGATTCTTCCTGTGTACCTTTCTCTTAGTTTCTGGTGTCTGCTGGCAATCTTTGGAGTTCCTTGGTGACTGCCTTCCCCCTAGATGTGTGTCTCTGTCTATTCTGGGCTTTGTATAACTCAGAAGTGATTAGGTTTAAGATCCACCCTACACTGGTATGACTTTATTAACATAACAAGAGAAAATTCTTCTTCCAAACAGGATCACATCCACAAGCACAAGGGCCAGGAATTCAACGCATGTTTTGGGGGGACACAATTCAATCTATAACATTCCTAAAGGATGGTGGGAAGAAGAGAGACAAGGGTACGGGCAGAGAGGAACAAGGGAAAAGGAGGGAGGCCCAGCAGTGGGGAATATGACCCTCTGTGTGATCCCACTCTCCCAGCCTTCATTAAGTCTCTGAGCCCATGAAATGCTTGCTGGGAACACAGATTCAGAGACAGCACCCGTGGCTGTAGGGGCCCAAGAGTTAGGCAGATGCTGGCAGGCAGGGAGCAGACAAGCCAGAAGCAGGTCTAGAGACTAAATGGGAGACCAGAAAGTAGTAGCAGTGGAAAGTGGGAGGAGAATCAACTGAGAGTTGGCTCCACCAAGAAGTTTCCAGAAGGGGGATGATTCCTACATTTAAACAGAAACACTGCGTCTGCTCAATGGTTTGTGAGAATACGTAAGCCTGAGCCACCCTTGCTGAGTTATGACTCAACCACACACAGTTTGTGCCAGAAACCAGAGAAAAACATTTTTCACAAAGCTAAGAAAGTATTAATGTTCTTAATATATAAGGAGCTCAAATCAATTGAAGGGAAAATTTCTAACATCCAAATAGAAAAATGAGCAAAAGGGATATGAACAAACAAGCCACAGAAGAGAAACAATTAATATATAAATGGAAAACCTGCTCAGCCTCAGTAATATTCAAAGAAATACAAATAAAATACAACATAATTTTTACCTAGCATATTAAGTATAAATAAAAAAGGTAATATTCAATAAGGAAAAAGGGTATTTTTTTCTTTAACTAGGAAGTCCATTTCCATTAACGTACTTGAATGAAATAACATATTTTAAAAGTACATAAAATTTTGCCTATAATTATGTTCATGATCCGTATTCATAATAAAATCCCAAAATAGAAAAAAATCAAATAACCAACAACAGGGATATAGTTAAATAAGGTATGGCACGGCCATGTATTAGGATAAAGGTAGCTATTGAAAAATCACTGAATGCTTGTACGGTAAAAAAAAAGAGTTCATTATATAAACCCAGCTGACTAGAGACCAAAGAGAACTGTGTACAGAGAACATTTAAAGGTATATAATTTTGTACAAATTATATGGATACATACAAAATATAAAAGAAATACCCTAAAATGTAAGTCATTACTCAAGTTGAAAGGATTACAAATAATATGTGTACATATATTCTACCATAGGCATTCACTAGTTTATAATTACAAAAATATTAAAATATTAAAGGAAATTACTAGTGAAACTCTGAGAGTGGGCAGAGGATAAGCAATAAAGTCCTAACATTTTATAATTTTGACAAAATGCTATAATAATCTCTATTCTAGGGCCATTTTGCTTTTTCATAAAGTAGCATTACTTAATAAACTAATGCTTTAAAAGGTTCTTTATTTCTACTTTATAAAGTTCTACCATTAGTAATAAAATAGAGGAGAAGCCTTATCTCCTGACCTTCCAGTCAATCTGGCAGGTATAAAACTTGGTCTTTCTAGGGGAAGAAGGAAATTTCTCTCATATCCCTTTTTCCATATATGTAGTTGTTGTCAGGTGCCGTTGAGTTGGTTCCAACTCATAGCTACCCTATGTGTAACAGAATGAAACACTGCCTGGTCCTGCGCCATCCTCACAATCGTTGTGATAGAAAAGATCTTGAGATGCTCTTTTTGACAGTGAATGATTCGTTCCTCTTCAATTGGCCATTCCTGGCTTAGTAGAACACATGATTGTCCAGTTCAGAACGGCCAATACCAATCCACTTCAGCTCACAAATGCCCAGACTATTGATCTTTATGTGTTCCATTTCATATCCACACACATAAATATCAAGACACAGTGTTTTCATACTTTTTTAAAACTTTCATTCTTAACAACCACAGTCAAGATTTATAAATAAACTGGGAAAAATATTTATAGAAAAGGCGTCAAAGTACTATATTTAACACATGAAGGACTCATTCAAAATAATTGAGGAAAAAACATATATCACACCCACCACCTCCCACACGGATACTTGGGCGAGGACATAAAGGTAATCAATAAAATAAGCAACGAACTTAAAAACCAGTGCACGAGGAATACCCAATCTGACTGGTAATCAAAGATGTTGTCGTTAGGTGCCGTAGAGTCGGGTCTGACTCATAGCGACTCTATGTCCAACAGAATGAAACACTGCCCAGTCCTGCACCATTTTCAAAGATATTTTAATTAAGACATTGAAAATGTTGAGTTACTATTTATTTGCCTTTCAATTTAGCAGAGATAATGGGTGGTGAACTGATTAACCACTGCCGATTAACCTGTAGTCAGAACCAACTTGACAGCAGCAACAGGTTTGTGTTGATATTGGATTAACATGTATACTGTTATAACTCTTCTGGAAAGCAATTTGACAATATACAGAAAAAGCCTTAAAAATGGTTTTATCATTTTACTTTCTCATAAAGCTTTTTTCCCTTTTCCAAGCAATCATTCCTTAATCCAATGCTTGTTTATCGTATCATCTATTACGTTCAAGTTAGAGGAGACAGCATTAAGCAAAAAGGCATGGTTATCTATGTGAAACTTCAAGTGTGGAGACAAAAATAAAGTGCTAAAAAGGAGAAGTACAGCATGCCATTAAACTACATAATGTTGTTGTTGTTAGGTGCCTGTGAGCCGGTTGTGACTCATAATAACCCTATGTACAACAGAACGAAACGCTACCTTGGTCCTGCACCATCTTCACAATCGTTGCTATGTTTGAGCCCACTGTTGCGGCCGCTGTGTCAATGCATCTCATTGAGGGTCTTCCTCTCTTTTGCTGACCCTCTACTTTACCAAGCATGATGTCCTTCTCCAGGGACTGGTCCCCTCTGATAACATGTCTAAAGTATGTTGAGATGAATCTCACCATCCTGGCTTCTAAGGAACATTCTGGATAACATACTTTTCAATGTTATCCATAATTTGTCATGATCCACACAGTCGAATGCCTTTGCATAGTCAATAAAATACATAACACAAAACCTTATGAAAACTACATAATAGAAGCCTTAATCTAGTCTGGAATCTGTAAGGATTAACGTAAGCATCCAAAAAAGGGATAAAATGGGGGTTACTGTCTATACCAAAATACCCTTCTTAGCATTGTTAATAAAGAAATATTAGAACTGGAGGCAAAAATAGAACAGCCAACTCCATAAACGATGATATAGATATTCATTGGAGTATTATCCCAGTCATTTAAAAAAAGATGTCTTCAGCAGCAATCTAGGGCTGTCATTAGGACTGTTCCCAAATATACCAGTTCTCTTCTTTCAGGACATACAGTAGGACTACACTTGCCCACCCCTTGGTTGAAGTTAGCATGGTCATGTGACTTACTTTGGCTAAAGTAACGTGAGCAAACGACGTGTCCCTTCTAGGGGAAGACTCATACAGACTGGCTTTCAAAGCCAGTGCGAGAGTTACCACATTCCCCGATTCTGCTTTGGCCACTGAATGCTTGTACTCAGATGGCACTTCCCCCAGTGTCAGCATGGGTCCCTGAATTTGAAGAAGCAGAGTTTCTCTGTCAGTCTGTGTTAGACATATAAATGAGTAAAAAACGAATCTTTGTTTTAAGTCAATAAGATTTGCAAGTTGTTACCACAGCATAACCTAACTCATCTAGACTGACATAGTGTCTCTCCGTGGGAAAAATACTAATTACGTTAGTTTAAAAAGACATAATAAATCACATACTCTATGAGTACTACTCTATGAACACCTTATTTATAGAAAAATGCCTATATATACACACACTGAGATATTAATAATGGTTGTCTTTCAATGAACATGTAGGTTTTTTTCCTACTTTTTTGTATTTTAAATAAGCATTCATTCATAGATTATCTCTAAGGGGTAAAATAGCATTCTTTAAAGAGCGTAAAAGTCACAATAAGAAATTTTAGAAGGAAACACTACCACTTAATAATTGCACAATGAAAGTTTCCAAAAAGAAGAGAATATCACTTTGTATGAATGCGCTCCCCTGAAAAGTGGGAGCTGCTTGGCCAGCATTTTAATCTACCCAGATTACATTTATGCTTTCCCACAGATTTACGGTCTAACATTGTGTGTTTTTCACTCTGTGTTAACTAATCTCAAACCCTAGAAAGTTTTTATCGCTAAAGGTCTCGGTTCTTCTCTTTTCTAGACTCCTAGTTCAATACCTAAGTGCTGTTCAAGCCCCAGAATCCATACTAGCTATGAATGAATCCAATTAAGTCTTGCTTTATTTAGAGAACATCATTGACCTGTTTTATTCAGAATAAGCTAAATCACTAGTCAGGAAAAAATGACTCTACTTTTAGCTGTAGAGCCTGTTCCTCAGGGCACTTGAGCTCTACCGTATTCTTCCCACCCCTTTTGCCATTAAGGCAACAATATTGTGAACACAAGATGTTTCCAGCTAAATGATAATGGCTTGAACAAAGGATTTATGTTCCACTTATCTTATGGTACATAGCTCATATCATGTTGAAAGCAGTAATAGCCCACGTCTTTATCAAACAGAAAAATAAATCTGGTGCAATTATCAAATGCTTTCTTAGTCATAAAATTTGATCATTTTATTTCTAATGATAAGGAACTCTGACTATGAATACCTACAACATAAAGCACGAACACTTATAATAACCAAATGTCCATGAAATGACCACTATTAATATCAATCAAGCTACTCTTGTTTTCCTTTGGTTAATATTTGCATGATATATTTCCCCATCCTTCCATTTTCAAACTTGTGTTCCATTACCTTTAACATATATCTTCTGAAAGTTGTTTTAATCTATCTGACAGTCTTTGTCTTTTAATGGGACATTTAGTCTATTTACATACAATGTACAATGTAACTACTAATCTACTTGGGTTTACTTCTACCACTGTGTACAGTGCTATTTGTTCCAATGTTCAAATTTTCCTCCTCTTTTGCTGTCATTATTTCAATTATTTTATTTTTACCTGTATGGAAATTATACATTCTTCTACTATTCTTTAAAGAGTTATTCTAACAATTCCAATATTCGTCATTAACTTATCAAAGAATTAGATTGATATTTCTACTTCTTCCAAAACAATGAAAAGACTTTAGAATTCTTTACCTTTAAACTCTTTCTAGACTGATAAAGGATAAATAGACAGGATGAAGAATTAAAGAAGGGCTAAATCTTTTGCTTGCAGCCCAGATTCCTATCCTATGTATGAGAACAAACTGTTGGCCTCCTCAAGGCCCCGGTCCCATCACTATTTTAGACTTCAACACAATTCCCTAGTTTAAATATGACATGGAACATTCACCTTCAGTTCTCCAGCAAGCTGGTTCTATCACAGAAGGAATAAAGCCCTTAGTCTCCCTCTTTCTATCTTGAGGGCCACTGACCTCATTTGTTCTTACTCAAAAGTCCTTCCTCCACCCAAAAGAGAAGGGATAGAAATGTTTTTTATCACATGCAGGCAGGGAACGCTTCCATGAGGCACTGCACTGCAGCTTGTTTTTTCACATCGTGCCACGAGTTAGCAGAAATCAGGAACACATTTCCTACCATCCCCGCAAATTCAGTTCCTGCTCCTGCAGCTAGGAAGCACGCTTGTGGGTGCTGGATGCAGACAGTGCCTCTCTATGATGATATGACTTTAGAAACCCAGCAGAATAAGCCTTGGAAATTTTCATAGCGGTTCACATCACTGAGGACCAAACCCAAAACCAAATCCATTGCCATGGAGTCGATTCCAACTCATAGTGAGTGACCCTATAGGACAGAGTAGAACTGTCCCATAGGGTTTCCAAGGAGCAGCTCGTGGATTCAAACCACCAACCTTTTGGTTAGCAGCTGTAGCTCTTAACCACTATGCCACCAGGGTTTCCTCACTGAGGACCAGGTGGTCTTAATACCTCCTACAACCAAGAAATCCAGAAGTTGAAGCACATTCAGCAACACAGTCTGAAAATGCAGTGATGGCTACAGTGTTCTTACATGGCCAGATGACAAGATGAGAATGTATCAATAATCAGCAAAACTTCCCTGCTCCCCCCCCAAAAAAACCATTGCTGTCGAGTTGATTTCGACTCATAGTGACCCTATAGGACAGAGCAGAACTGTCCCATAGGGTTTCCAAGGAATGCCTGGTAGATTCAAACTGCCAACCTTTTGGTTAGCAGCCATAGCTCTTAACCACTACGCCACCCGGGTTTCTAATAATTAGCAAGGCCACTGTTTTACAAATTCTGGTAAGATCTTCAGTATTTAGGTGATAAAGATTATATACCACTGCCACTGAATCTGAAACTACCCGTGACAGAAACTCAGTTAGTGGCCACTGCAAGAGGGGTAATGAAAAACTGGTTCCTGATACAGGTGATAGTTACTAGTGTTCACGAGTACACGATGACAGCGCTTACTAGCAATATTCCTATCTAGCACGTTTTCCATCCACTGTTGACTATTCCTAATGAGAGGAATTTCTTAACAAAATATAACCTAGTCTAACTTATCAATGGAGCCCAAACAATTTAGAGTCGGCATTATTCTAGAAGTCATCTAATGTGTCACGAGGATTCTGCATTTTATGACTTCAATTTTATATACCATATTTTAATTATAACTTGATGTATAGATGAGGAATTTTCAGAAAGACTTCAAGAAGACTACATTTTTTTTTTTATTCACTAGACAATGGAAAGCATCAAAGAAAAGACAGATACAACTGGTGCTGATTTTTCCGTTATATCTTCTGAGAACTTCACCAGAGCCGCAAAGCCAAAGAAACACTAAGCCTTCTCTAGCTACTTCAACTACCTACACTCAATCAACTAAGACTTCCGTACTCACTCACTAGTTGGAGCACAGACACAACGTTAAAACCTCCCCAGCAGGCCAACCACTCCTGATACTCCCAACATTAACATCTTCCACGCTGGGAGAAATGTTAACTGAGTTAAACCTTTTTCTCCCGGAAGACACACTATTTAACAAATGCATTATGCTGATCTATTTATTTCATTAACCCGGTACAATTCATTGGAACCTACCAAACAGCAGAAACGTGAAAAAGGCAGACACAGGACTGGTAAGTTTTGAATGGGGCCCTGGGGCCCTGATTTGGCCCTGTTGGGGGCAGCGGGCTGTACGCATCTAGAGGTTCAAGGCAAAGTCCATCTACTCTGCTGTTTCTGCCTATGTTCAGCCTTAGCAAAAATGACAGTTTTCCAGGTCTTCCCAGGACTTAATACACGCACACGCACACACACATTCCACATACACAGAGACACGAGGACACATACAGACTCAGCACCACTGTCTCCAGGTCTCCAGCTCTTGCCAGTTGGAATCTCTAGCACCTTTAATTAGCTTTATGGGCACAAAGGAGCCTCAAGCTGCATGTTTATTCCTTTGGAACTGTCTGAAAACTGCCCAGGGCCAAGTGTATCTGCTCACACTGTAGTGAAGTACACTCCCTGTCTAAGACATGGCTTCAAATTATCTGAACTGTGTTGTATAATTATTATCCCTGGGTCTCATTAGTACGGATACATTAACTACATTCTCTGCAAAATGTAATGACAGCGCAGCACAGCTTGTAGGCAGACGACCCAGGGTTTGAATTGTCTGTGTTACTCTGGGAAAGCTGCCTAAGCTCCTGAGCTGGTTTCCTCATTTATACCCATCTGGTGGGACTGTTCTGAGAGTTTCAACATATAAACCACAGGCATAGAGCAGGTTCTGCTCAGGTAGTAGCTTAAAATACACAGGGGTACCCAGTACTTCAACCCACAAGGTGTAAGAGCTAAGCAGGAAGCCACTTATGACTTTGGTGAAGAATTTCAGAGAAAACATGAAACCAGTGGGAGCACGTTCTTTTGCTAGACAAGGTATAGTCAGGAACGACCAAAACCCACTTCACGGTTCAGGCCCAGAGTAGAACTGGTTTCAAATACCTGAGTTTAGCCATAAATAAAAACCATTCTGAAGGATTTTTATGGGCCTCCTGTGAACCTGAGCCAACTAAAGAAAATCAGTGCCATTCTCTTCTCCGGGATCCTGTACACACATGCAACATTGTTGTTGTTAGCTACCCTTGAGTGAGCCACCAGACTCATGGTGACCCATGCACAACGGGATAGGACAATTGTGACCCCTAGTATTTTCCTCGGCTGATTTTTCAGAAGTACATTGCCAGGCCTTTCTTCTTAGTCTGTCTTACTCTCGAAGCACCAGTGAAACCTGTTCAGAATCACAGCAACACATAATCGTCTACTGCTAGACGGGTGGTGGCTGTCCATGAGGTACCCTGGCTAGAAATGGAGCCTGGGTCAACCACATGAAGGGTGAGAATTCTACCCCCAAACCACCACTGCCCTCACATTCAACATTAGGAGTAAGAAGTTATGTGTATTTCTGGAGGCCACACACACAGGTGAGGGTTCTGAGTAAGACCTAAGGTTTCTCCCGGTTTTCTACCAGTGAAGAGTCTTACAATTTCATTTTCTCCGTTCTTAAGAAGACACCACCTGGTGGTCACTACCAGAAATGACAGTGCAGAATTAACTAAGCCTCTCAGCCTCTTTCAACAACCAATTGCTTTCATTCATTCGACACATATTTACTGAGCCCCTCACATGTATCAGACAGTCTTAAGTGCCAGAGGTACAAAGTAGAATAAAATGCAATGGCAGCTCTCAATGGGCTCACTGTTGAGCAAACTTGTGAGTGACGGAGTTATATGTAACTCTTTCACTCCAGGGAAAAAAAAAAAAAAAAAGACCATGCACTTGTTCTAACTTGGGCCAAACTTTCAACTCTCTACCATCACAGCAAAATTCCCTAGCTCACCTGAGGAGAACTATTTGCAAATAAATGTCATTGCCATGCCTGACGGCACCTAGGCTTTCCATGTTATTCCTCATGCCTCTGTCCTTCATCCATCTCTCTGATTGCACCAGACCAGCTCAATCCTCCCCTGAGGAGGTTTGGATTAGTGAGGTGATGTTGCTCATTTTCATTTTTGGAAGTTTTAACTTCTTCCTCAGGACCCAAACTGCCTCTCAATGTTTTTACTTTCATCCCATGCTTCCCCTTTCTCCCTTTTCTTCCTCCAAGCAGCAGATAAACTGGGGGGACAATGTGTTAAGAAATAAGAGGAACATTCTAGACCCATTTTCCTCCCAGTTCCAACCTCTGCCATTATTTTTTTTTCCCCCAACTCATAGACATGAAATAAACATTTTGGAGCTCTTATTTCAGAATTTCTTGTGGCACATTCTAATGAATATCTAGTTTTAATCCTTAAGGATGGATTTGATTTAGAGAAATAGTCAAATTTTAAATGGAGTCCCTACTAATGACTCAGACGGGTAACTGAACTGAGCTAATGCCATCCTGAGTCCAGAAATAAGTCATGCCTATGAAAGAAGGAAACTGACTTTCTTGGGTAGCTGGAAGGCAATTTACAAAAAGTTCTACCAAATGTGCTTTGAGCCCTGGGAAGTTTTAGTGAAATAAGTATATATCCCCCGAGACCACTGCTTAGAAAAGTTATATTCATTTGGATGTTCGAATTTTTTTGGTATTTTAGGGTCACACGTGAAAAAGGACTCAAGAAATCAACCAAACGTCTAGTTGGTGATAAGGGCTGTGAGAGTTACAGGTGCTCATAGGACGGCCAAGTGCTCTGAAGATAGGACTGCCCCAATACAGGAAGGACATCCACGTAACTGAGAATGGAGGCTGTGGGTAAGATGCACGCAGATGAAGGAAAAAGAGGAAGTGGAATCTGAGCTGGGTCATCAAAGAGAGTTTGGTTAGACATAGAAAAACGGACGTTGGCAATGAAAAAGCATTCAATTCATGAGCAAAGGCATAGCTGTGTGTACCTACTTGAAACATTTGCATGTTCGCCTACAAAGACTGTCACAGGAGAGAAGTTAGATATGAAACCAGAAGACAAGTGAAACGTGACTCAGTTTTGAAAGGGCCTTAAGTACTATTCCAAAACATTAGCTTTTCCCCACAGATAATGGGGGAATATGAAAGGATTCTGAGTAAAGCAATGAGAGGTTCAAGTACAGTCTTCATCATACTTTTAACAGTAGGGTAGGGGTAGCATGGGCTAGGAGGGGCCTGTGGATTTAGTTAGATCTGGGTTCAATTCCTGCCCTTGGGAAAGCTGTTTTCCCCATCTGTAAAATGAGAATAATAATAGTAACAGTGTTGGAATGTTCTCCTGAGGGTCCAATGAGATAATATATATAAGCACTTAGGCCAGTACCTTGCATGAAGTAAGCACCCAAATGTTGGCTTGTATGTTTGAGCATTTTAGTGGTAAAAGATTACTGAGAGGGGAGAGGCTGGCAGCCGAGAGAGATCATTAGAAAGACTATTTCAGTAACTCTGAAATAGAATGGCAAAGTGCTCAACCAGGCAGTGGTTCCCTTTCTACAAAGGCAGTGGAAAGGAAGGTTTTGCTGCCACAAATATTTTGAAAAAAGGTTGATGGTGAAGGGTATACAATACTGGGAAAGCCAACACAACTTGTAGAAGGCAAGGTCATAAAAGCTCCATAGACACATCCAAACTCCCTGAGGCACTGAATTACTGAGCTGAGGACTGTGGGGACCATGGTCTCGGGGAATATCTAGCTCATTTGGGATAACATGGTTGATAAAGAAAATGTTCTATATTCTACTTTAGTGAGTAGTGGCCGGGGTCTTAAAAGCTTGTGAGAGGCCATCTAAGATACTCCACTGGCCTCACCCCATCGGGAGCAAGTGGGAATGAAGAAAACCAAAGACACAAGGGAAAGGTTAATCCAAAGGACTAAAGGACCACAACTACCACAGCCTCCACCAGAGACTGAGTCCAGTACAACTAGATGGTGTCCGGCTAACACCACTGACTACTCTGACAGGGATCACAACAGAGTGTCCCAGACAGAGTTGGAGAAAAATGTGCAATAAAATTCTAACTCATAAAAAAAGACCAGACTTACTGGCCTGACTGAGACTAGAGAAATCCCGAGAGTATGCCCCCAGGCACCCTTTTAGCTCAGTAATGAAGTCACTCCTGAGGCTCGCCCCTCAGCCAAAGATTAGACACGCCCATAAAACAAAACAAGACAAAAGGGGCGCACTAGCCCAGGGGTAAGAACTACAGGGCAGGAAGCAACAGGAAAGCTGGTAGTAGGGAACCCAAGGTCAAGAAGGGAGAGTGTTGACATGTCATGGGGTTGGTAAACAATGTCACAAAACAATATGTATACTAACTGTTTAATGAGAAGCTAGCTTGTTCTGTAAAAACCTTCATCAAAAGTAAAATTTTAAAAAAGACGATGAAAAAATAAATAGTTGAGTAGGAATTTGGTTATTTTTAGTACCAGCCCAAAGCCAGAGTCCCTGGGTGGTACAAATGGTTAGCACACTAGACTGTTAACTGAAAAGCTGGAGGTTTGAGTCCACCCAGAGGTGCCTCAGAAGACAGATCTGGCAATCTACTTTAAAAAAATCAGACATTGAAAATCCTATGGAGTACAGTTCTATTCTGACACACATGGGGCTGCCATGAGTCAGAATTGACTCTACCACTATTGGTTACTGGTTGATTAACTCAAATCCACACCCTGACAAGTTAGTTCTGGTCAATGGTATTGTCCATAGAATCCTTGGAAAGAATGAAAGACAGGGTGAAGCTTGGGTAAAAGTGAGCCTCAGTTTCCTTATTTGTAAACTGGGGACAAGAGTAACAAAAGGCTGTTGAATGATTAACTGAGATATCGCATGTGATAGTCTGGAAGGAGGCAAAGCTGAATCCTGGTGGGATGGTCTTGGCTAGAAAGGGGCTAAAGGGAGCAACATAGCAAATCAAACATGACCCTGACTTTGAACAAGGTGCCAATGAAGTGAGAGCTCAAACCATGAGAGAAGTGACATGAAGGAGATGAAAGGGTGGATCAAGGAGGATATTTTAGTAACTATTATACCTGTATTATTATTTAGTATGGTAATAAGGGACTCTGTGCCAAAGATCATTCCCTTCTTGAGGAACTGTGTACTGTTCACAGCTGTGTATAAATCAGAAGTCAGCAAGAACATGTAGCTTGGATTCAGAAGAATAGCTGGGCTTCAGTTCCTCTGTTTTCTATGCATTAGCTTGTGACTGGCCTAGTGGCTTAACCTCTCTGAGCCTCAGTTTTCTCATCTTTAAAATAGGCATAATAACCAAATCTCTCTTTCTTCTTATTGGTTGGCAAGAAAGTCGTTTGATATAAAGCAGGTGAAGGCCTTTGTAACCTAGCAGAGCTATATGAATGTTTATTGCTGTTTCCCTTTGAATTACATTACCACTTTTCAGTATTGGAGGCCACTGAGTTCTATTCTGCTTTCTAGAATAGAAATATTCTGTTTAAAGTTCAGGCATCAGAGACATTAGACCAGAAATGGCAAATTGTTGGGCCTCACAAGCCCGGTATAACTCACAGATATGTTGTGTTTAGCAAACAATGTTCTTGAAACATTTGAATCTGTGAAAAATCTGGAAGTTTCTGTGAAAATTCAGATTTTCAGCTTCTCTTGAAAAATCAAAAGATCTGGCAACACTGTGCCCACATTCTGAAAAGCAACAATTAGCTAGAGTTGAGTAGTAGCACAGCCCCTTTGCCTCATTCCACACCACTCCCTGTTGTACTACACCTGACCCATTCGGTGTCCACCTGCCCCTTGTAGACATTTCAGTTTGCAGCCCCTGCATCCGACTATTCTTCAAGTGGAAGGCTGTTCTTGGGGGTGGATCGCAACTGTTTGATCCTGTTGTGCATGGGACTGCCATGAGTTGGGGCTGATTCGATAGCAGCTAGCAACAAGAAGTAGGTAACAGGGTGCTCATATATGAGGAGTAGGAAACCCTGGTGGTGCAGTGGTTAAGAGCTACAGCTGCAAACGAAAAGGTCACAGTTCGAATCCACCAGGCACTCCTTGGGATCTCTATAGGGCAGGTCCACTCTGTTCTACAGGGTCACTATGAGTCGGAATCTTCCTGACAGCAGTGGGTTGGGTTGGGTTGGGTTTATACGAGGAGGAAGAGGGAAAACTGACTTCACAGGCTTTGCATTCTTGTCTTTGGTTTTAAACACACCTCTTTTGTAGACAGCAGATTGTTGTTTTTGCTTCTGCCTTTATGGTTTAATAAAGTGAGCGACTCAACTTTTTTTTTTTTTTTTTCAGAAAAAGAAGGTTGAAGAGGTTTGGCAGTTAGCTAAGAGGGGGAAAGAGTCAGGGTTCAGGCCTGGCGCCTGGGCACTGGGAGATGTGATGCTGTTAGCAGAGAGCAGGGAGAACAGGAAGGGCTGGGAAGAGTTCCACATCAGACGCGCTCTGCCTCAGGATGGTAGGATGTGGACAAGAGGAAATGGAAGCAAACTGGGCTTGTTCCTTCACTTCTTTGGGGACTCTGATCTTCTCAAAGACCCCCTCATGAGAGAAACATTCCCTGTCCAGCCTCTGCACACTGTCACTCTCAGCCCCTGACTCCTTTCTTCTTCAGAGGACCTGATACAGTTAGTATACCATTCACGGAGTCCATATTCACAGATTCCATATTCGTGCATTCACCTTGCGGCTCTTTCTCATTCACAGACATGCACATGCCAAGAGAACCAAAATATTCCTAGCTGAGGTTGAACACGACTGATTTGGTATTCGCGAATTCAGTGTTTTCAGGGACTTTATGAAACATACCTCCGCGAAAAATGAGACTGACTGCCTATGTTTGCCGATGTGTTCTGTTGTCTGGCTGGCTCCCCAATAAAACATATGATCCCAAGAGGGACAGCCTTTGTTTTGTGTCCTCTGCATGGCCAGTGCCCAAGGCAGTGCTACCCCACAATAGTGCAATACACTAATGTCACCGCTGTTAAAGTATATTAGGAAGGGCCTGGAACATAGAACATGTACGATAAATATTGACATTTATTGGTGAATATCTCAAAAAAAAAAAAAAAGGTATAAAGAGAAAGGCAGATGGGAAGTGCTGAACCCTGAAGAATCATCACACTAACTCATCAGCAAGAGAAAGAAGAATTAACAGAGCAGCCAGAGTTGTCGAGATTTAAAAAATGGGGGCTCCTTTAGGGCAGAGAGGGCAAGTGCGACCTTTCCCCTGGGGGAAGGAGGGCATACTTCACCATGTAGCCACAGGATCTTCCAAGTGCAAATACTGAAAAGCGAGGCAACAACAACAACAAAAAAAGCAGATTTATCCTGAGACAGGTTAACAGTAAGGGGAAGAATGGGTATTTTCTGGCAACAGGGTTCCATTAGGAAAAGGAAGACACTTGAGCTGAGTGAATTTCTAACTGTAAGAAAACTGACCTGCAATGGCCTCTTGGTCCAATCCTATGGTCCTCTCTTGTCACAGCACTCAGAAATCCAGATTCTGGCAGACTTCACGAGAGCTCACTTAGCTGGGAGACCAAACATCAAGCTAATTAGCAGATTCATAATTGACTGCTCCAGATACACTAGGATTGCAAGGTCAGCTCCTCCAGCGAATATGCCTACTGTGCATTGAGAACATTCTTGGGAAAAATCATTAACACAATTTCATAGTGATACAGGTCTATGATGCTGGTAGAATAGAAGCTCTACCACTTCTCATCCTCTCCCTGACAGCAAACAATGACAACCGAGCACCTTTTCTTGGGTAACATGCAGCGTACCAGAATGCTCTTACAAGTGTTGAGCAAAAATTCCCAAGGCTGTTTTTCAACACAAATTAAGATGCTGCTAAATTAAATTGTAAACAAGGGTGAGCTGTGGTGAAGTACCCTTGAGTCTATCCTCAGCCATTAACTGAGATTAAAACGTCAGCCATTTGTACCCGGCTAAATCCTAAAATATAATGACCACTGACTTCATCTTTACAAAAGGTCTATAAGCCCCCATGTGTCTGTCAGTTTGTAGTACTGTGGGGGCTTGCATGTTGCTGTGATGCTGGAAGCTATGCGACCAGTGGTCAAATACCAGCAGGGTCACCCACGGTGGACAGGTTTCAGCTGAGCTTCCAGACTAAAACAGACTATGAAGAAGGACCCAGCAGTCTACTTCTCAAAATATTTAGCCTGTGAAAATCATATGAATAGCAACAGAACATTGTTTGATACAGTGCTGGAAGATGAGCCCCCGCAGGTTGGAAGGCACTCAAAAGACAACTGGGGAAGAGTTGCCTCCTCAAAGTAGAGTTGACCTTAATGACGAGGATGGAGTCAAGCTTTCAGGACCTTCATTTGCTGATGTGGCCTGACTCAAAATGAGAAGAAAAAGCTGCAAACATCCATTAATAATTGGAACCATGAATATACAAAGTATGAATCTAGGAAAATTGGAAATTATCAAAAACGAAATGGAACGCATAAACATTGATACCCCGTGCATTAGTGAGTTGAAATGGATTGTTTTTGGCCACTTTGAATCAGACAATCATATGGTCTACTATGCTGGGAGTGACAACATGAAGAGGGATGGTGTTGCATTCATCGTCAAAAAGAACATTTCAAGATCTATCCTGAAGTACAATGCTGTCAGTAATAGGATAGTATCCACATGCCTGCAAGGAAGAACAGTTAATATGACTATTATTCAAATTTACCCACCAACCACTAAGGCCAAAGATGAAGAAATTGAAGATTTTTACCAACTTCTGCAGTCTGAAATCGATCAATCACACAATCAGTATGCATTAATAATTACTGGTGATTGGAATGCAAAAGTTGGAAACAAAGAAGGATAGGTAGTTGGATAATATGGCCTTGGTGATAGAAATGATGCTGGAGATCACATGATAGAATTTTCCAAGACCAAAGACTTCTTCATTGCAAATACCTTTTTTCACCAACATAAATGGTGGTTATACACATGGACCTTGCCAGATGGAATACACAGGAATCAAATCGACTACATCTGTGAGAAGAAACAATGGAAAAGCTCAATATCATCAGTCAGAACAAGGCCCGGGCCAACTGAGGAACAGACCGTCAATTGCTCATATGCAAGTTCAAGGTGAGTCTGAAGAAAATTAGAACAAGCCCACGAGCACCAACGTACAACCTTCAGTATATCCCACCTGAATTTAGAGACCATCTCAAGAATAGATTTGGTGATTTGAACACTAATGACTGAAGACCAGACGAGGTGTGGAATGACATCAAGGACATCATATATGAAGAAAACAAGAAGTCCTTAAAAAGACAAGAAAGAAAAGATCAAAATGGATGTCATCAGAGACTCTGAAACTTTATCTTGAATGTCAAGTAGCTAAAGCAAAAGGAAGAAATGAAGTAAAAGAGTTGAACAGATTTCAAAGGGCAGCTCAAGAAGACAAAGAATTATAATGACATGTGCAAAGAGCTGGAGATAGAAAACCAAAAGGGAAGAACACACTTGGCATTTCTCAAGCTGAAAGAACTGAAGAAAAAATTCAAGCCTCGAGTTGCAATATCAAAGGATTTTATGGGGGAAAATATTAAACGACTCAGAAAGCATCAAAAGAAGATGGAAGGAATACACAGAGTCACTATACCAAAAAGAACTGGTTGATGTTCAACCATTTCAGGAGATACTATATGAGAAGGAACCAATGGTACTGAAGGAAGAAGTCCAAGTTGCAGTGAAGGCATTGGAGAAAAACAACGCTCCAGGAATTGATGGAATACCAATTGAGATGTTTCAACAAACGGACGTGGTGCTAGAAGTACTCACTCATCTACGCCAAGAAATATGGATGACATCTATCTGGCCATCTGAATGGAAGTGATCTATATTTATGTCTATTCCCAAGAAAGGTGATCTCGCTGAATGGGGAAATTATCTAACAATATTATTAACACCACGTGCAAGTAAAATTTTGCTGAAGACCATTCAAAAGCAGCTGCAGCAGTGTATCGACAGGGAACTGCCAGAAATTCAAATCGAATTCAGAAGAAGATGCAGAACCAGGGATATCATTGCTGATGTCAGATGGATCCTGACTGAAAACAGAGAAAGCAGAAAGATGTTGACCTGTGTTTTATTGACTATGCAAAGGAATTTGACTGGGTGGATCATAGGGAACTATGGACAACATTGTGAAGAATGGGAATTCCAGAACACTTAATTGTGTTCACGAGGAATCTGTACGTAGATCAAGAGGCAGTCGTCCGAAGAGAAAAAGGGGATACTGGGTGGTTTAGGTCAGGATAGGTGTGTGTCAGGGTTGTAACCTTTAACCATACCTATTCAATCTGTATGCTGAGCAAATAATCCGAGAAGCTGGAGGAAGACTCATCAACAACCTGCGTTATGCAGATAACACAACCTTGTTTGCTGAAAGTGAAGAGGACTTGAAGCACTTACTGATGAAGATCAAAGACCACAGCCTTCAGTATGGATTACACCTCAACATAAAGAAAACAAAAATCCTCACAACTGGACCAATAAGCAACATCGTGATAAACAGAAAAGATTCAACTTGTCAAGGTTTTCATTTTACTTGGATCCATGGAAGCAGGAGTCAAGAAATCAAAGGACGCATTGCATTGGGCAAATCAGCTGCAAAAGACCTCTTTAAAATGTTGCAAAGCAAAGATGTCACCTTGAAGGCTAAGGTGCACCTGACCCAAGCCATGGTGTTTTCAATTGCCTCCGATGCATGTGAAAGCTAAAAAAAAAAGCTGGATGATGAATAAGGAAGGCCGAAAAAGAATTGATGCCTTTGAATTGTGGTGCTGGAGAAGAATATTGAATATACCACGGACTGCCAAAAGAATGAACAAATCTCTCTTGGAAGAAGTACAACCAGAATGTTCCTTGGAAGCAAGGATGGCAAGCCTATGTCTCCCAAACTTTGGACATGTTGTCAGGAGGGATCAGTCCCTGGAGAAGGACGTGATACTTGATAGATAAAAAAATATATATTATTTTTTTTTTTTTAGTCAGCAAAAAAAAGGAAGACGCTCAATGATATGGATTGACACAGTGGGTGCAGCAATGGGCTTAATCATAACAACGATTGTGATGACGATGCAGGATCAGGCAGAGTCTCATTCTGTTGTACGTAGGGTCACGATGAGTCGGAACCGACTTGATGGTACATAACAACAACAACAACATCATCAACTTAATTTCAGAGTATGAATAAATAAACCGAGAGGGGATATAAAACTCCACCTCTCTGGCCTTCCAGGAATTACATGCATTGCAATACACCCTTAAACGATGTCTTAGTAGACCTGAGTAAGATACAATTCTCCAAAATCTTGCCAACATGAAAACAATGTGGCCGTATTAATTTCCTGAAGTTCTATCCTGTTCAAAAGGAAATACTAGTGGTGTCCCTGCACTCCTTTTTCAACTGTTGTAAACCCCTAGACAGCTGCTTTTCAGGTTTTCTTGAACACAATTTTAAATCTATACCAAATTGCAAATCCTCAAGGTTACAATTCTCTTCTAGAATTGGCAGGTGAGCCTAAAGTATAAATATACAAGGAATGTTAGATGGAAAATAGTGCTGACCTTTATAGTGGTCACTTTGAGAAGGGCACACTTAATACCCTGTTGTTACTGCTATTGAGGCCATTTAAAAGGTGGTAACATCCAGCAATAAGCAACATCAGGATAAAGCAAGAAAATATTGAAGTTGTCAATGATTTCATTTTACTTGGATCCACAATCAATGCCCAAGAAAGCAGCAGTCAAGAAATCAAATGACATATTGCATTGGGCAAATCTGGGGCAAAAGCCCTCTTTAAAGTGTTGAAAAGCAAAGATGTCACTTTGAGGACTTAGGCGTGCCTGACCCAAGCCATAGTATTTTCAATCGCCTCATATACATGCAAAAGCTGGACAATGAATAAGGAAGACCGAAGAAGAACTGATGCATTTGAATTATGGTGTTGGTGAAGAATATTGAATATATCACAGACTTCTAGAAGAATGAACAAATCTCTGTTGGAAGAAGTACACCCAGAATGCTACTTAGGAGTGAGAATGGCTAAGACTTTGTGTCACATATTTTGGACATGTTATCAGGAGGGACCAGCTCCTGGAGAAGGACATCATGCTTGGTAGAGTAGAGGGTCAGCGAAAAAGAGGAAAACCCTCGATGAGATGGACTGACAGTGGCTGCTGGCTGCAACAGTGGGCTCAAATGTAGCAAGGATTGTGAGGATTACACAGGACCAGGCAGTGTTTTACTCTGTTGTACGTAGGGTCGCTATGAATCTGAACTGATTTGACGGCACCTAACAACAACAACAACATCCGGCAGAGTCGAGTTCCTTGCCTGGCTCTGCCCATAACGAGCCACCATGATCAGGCCGGTTACATAACTTCTCCATTTAAAAAGAGTTATGGGGTTTTGGTAAGAATTACATGTGCTAATATCAAAGGAATTCATATGCTGCCTGGCTTGCAGTTAGTTTCCTTCGGAATGTGATTTTTGTTTTTTGCTTTTTGGAGCTTTTTTGTTTTGTTTGAATGCTGAAATTTAGAGGGTAGCTTCTCATTCCAGAAAGATGGTGAGCCATGCATACACACACACACACACACACACACACACACACACTCTCCTGCTACAAGCACTTGGAGATATCAGATATAATATTCTTTGCATAGATGAACCTGCAATAAAGAAGGAGAATTTACCAGGTGCCAGAAACTAAGCAGCAACTAAAAACCACAGGTAAACAGAGGGCCCAACTCCGGAGCTGCCCTTGGGGTGAAGGCAAGTATTGGTGCGTGGGAGGTAAGGGTTTAGATTTCAACCTGCACACGCGGAGAAGAGGCAAGGCTTGTGGGGGCTGCCTAAGGTAGGAGGCTGCTGCCCAAAGTGACCTGGACCCTCAGTGAAAAGGGGCTGATGAAACATCTCCCACCAGCTCAGAATGCTTGTGCATTTGGCTCCAGGTGAGGAAAACAAAAGGCTTCCCTGCAAAAATTTTGAGACCTTTACCTCTGGAACATTTGGGGTACAAATTTAGGCCGCCTGCATCATCCAGAAATACCCGATCTGAGAAATAAGCATAAAAATTGGCTTGTCATGGGCAGAACCAGACAAGGAACTCAGCTTTGCCAGATGTTACGTCTCTTAAGTGGTCTGAAAAGCACCGGGGTATTAAGTGTGCCCCTTCTCAAGGTTATATCCCTGGGGTGCACGGGAGATCAAGTGCAAACTCCCACAACCCATGCTATAGATAATTCCTGCAGGAGAATCGGGACCTCTAAGCTCACAAGTTATAAACGCACATTGAACAGAAGGATGCTAGCCCTGAAAGCTTGAAATAATACAACAACCTAGAAGAGAACATATTCAGTATGGTTAAAATAAGAGTCAAACTAATCTTCGCAGATGCCAAAAACACATTTGATAAAATTGAACTTTCATTCATTATTTCTTAAAATAATAAAACAAAACAGACAGAAAAAAATATTTCTTACAAACCTTACAACAGGATACTTGATTAACCCAGTAAAGGGTGCTTTTCAACCAACCTACAGGTAACACCATTCTCGGTGTTGCAGCATTTTATAATCTCTCCGTTGTGGGTGGGTCCTTTTAAAGTTAGGAACAAAGCAAGAAAGGTTATTATCACTCCCTCTGTTCAACACTGTATTGCAGGGGTTGGCAATCTTTTTGTGAAAGGCTAAGGCTAGATAGTAAATATTTTAGGTTTTGTGAACTACAGTCTCCATAGAAAATTACTCAACTCTGTCGTTTCAGTGTGAAAGGAGCCACGGGTGACATAACTGGATGCACATGACTGTGTTTCAATAAGACTTTACTTACAAAAACAGGTGACATAGTGGAAGTCTAAGCCAGTCCAAGTTTAAGTTAATAAAAATAAATGAAAGTCACAATACTTTGGGGCAAAAAAGGACCTAGGTCTTTATTATAGATGATATGTCTGTCTGCACAGGAAATGCATGTCTGTCATAAAAATTAATGGGAGTTCAGTAAGATGTAAACCAACAAACCAAACCCATTGCCATCAAGTTGATTTCAACTCATAGCAACTATATACTATATAGGACAGAGTAAAACTGCTCTGTAGGGTTTCCAAGGCTGTAAATCTTTGTGGAAGCAGACTGCCCCATCTTTCTCCTATGGGCGGCTAGTGGGTCCAAATCACTGACCTTTCGATTAACAGCCGAGTGCTTAACCACTGCACCACCAGAGTTGCTTCAATAAGATATCAAAAAAATAATGTTTCTTTCTCTACACTAGTAACAAAAGGAAAAAATAATAAAAAGATACTATTAACATTAACAGTAAAAACTATGGGATATTCAGGAATAAATTGAACAACTGTATATTAAAAAAATCATGGCAAAAATTATAAAATTCTATTGAAATACATAAAAAGAGAACTAAATAAACATAGCTATACCATGTTTGTGGGTGGGAAGATCTGTTATCCTAAGAAACCCTCATAATCCATCTGTAAAAAGTCTGTGCAATTCCAACAAAAGCCCAACAGAGATGCCACAATCCTAAAATACTTGTGAAAGTACAAACAGCCAAGAACAGGCAAAACAATTATAAAGAAGGAAAACAAGGTGGAATTTACACTACTCAAAACTATAAGCCCATGGTAATCAAACAGGGTAGAACTGGCGCCTGGTATATAAACACGCCATTGACAAAGAACAGAAACCCTCAGAACACATCCACCTATATGTGAGAGCACGGCATATACAACAGTGAGGACAGATTCACTACAGAGAACTGGGACAACTGGATACACGTATGGAGAAAGAGAAAATTAGTTTCCTATGGCACAGTACACAAAAAGCAACTCCAGATAACTGTAGAACACTAAGGTACCATGGTGGTGTAGTGGCTAAAGTGCTCAACTGCGAACCCAAAGGTCAGCAGTTCAAAACCACCAGTGGCTTTGTGGGAGAAAGATGTGGCAATTTGCTTCTGGAGAGATTTACAGCCTTGGAAACACTATGGGATTGCTATGAGTTGAAATCAACTCCACAGCAGTGGGTTTGGTTTGGGTGTAACACTCAACTTCAAAACTTCTAATACGAATGCATGGGAAACTACTTTTCACATTAGGGTAGAATGGGACTTCTCCAACAAGAAGCAAAAAGCACATACTACAAAGGTGAAGTTGACCATAAAGGAAAAATATGACTATATTAAAATTTAACACTTTTGTTCAATAAATGACATCATAAAAAAGCCAAAACATAAGCCTCAGACTAGGAGAAGATATTTGCAGCCCGTCAAACTGACAAAAAATTGATATCTTAAATATAAATGGTTCTTATAAATTATTATAGAAAAATTGGCAAAGAATATGAACAATTCGCCAAACTTGAATTAATATAACTCATGTCACCACTAAACATATGGAGACCCTCAATCATACCAGTAAGCAGAAATATGCAAATGAAAACAATGAGATGCAATTCCACGCCAATCAGATGGCAAAAATTAAAAATCTGATAAAGCAAGTGGATACGGGGAACAGTCACCACTGATGGGAGCATAATTACAACTGCTTTGGAAAGCAGTTTAGAAATACCCACTAAATTGAAGATACGCATACTCTGTTATGTACCATTGAGTTGATTCTGACTCATGGCAACCCTACAGGACAGATTGGAACTGGCCGTAATCTTTATCGAAGCAGACTGCTACATCTTTCTCCCACAAAGCGGCTGGTGGGTTGGAACCACTGATCTTTCGGTAATCAGACGAATGCTCAACCATTGTGCCACCAGGGCTCCTTATGCATATCTAGAACCTGGTAATTTCTTCTCCAGGTACTTGCTCTAGACAATCTCTAGCACATATTCCTAAGCAGGTATGTACAAAGATGTTTACCGCAGCACTATCTGTAGGAGCCAAAAGGTGGAATCTTCTTATCCCTCTCTTAGGTAGCTGGATGAATAAGTTGATTTATTCATATAATGGAACACCACAGAGCAGTTAGCGGCAGTGGTGGTTCAGTGCTAGGATGCTCGCCTTTCATGCAGGAAACTCAGGTTCATTGTCCAGCCAATGCACTTCATGGACAGCCGCTACCCATCTGTCAGTGAGGGCTTGCACGTTGTCATGATGCTGAGCAGGTTTCAGCAGACCTTCTAGACTGAGACAGACTAGAAAGAAAGGTTTGGCAATCTACTTCTGAAAATCAGCCAGTGAAAACCCTATGGATCACAATGGTCTGATTCACAACCAATCACGGGGATGTCGCACAACCGGGCAGTATCTCCCTTCACACTGTTGTGCCTGGGTCACCATGGTTCAGGGGCCAACTCAATGGCAGCTAACAACAATAACATAGAGCAGTAAAGCAGAGCAACATGGATAAATCTCAAAAACAAAGCTGAGTAAAAACACAAGCTTTCAAGGGATAATACACAGCGTAATGCAATATTCACACAAAGCTTAAAACATTTCCCCCAAAAAGGGAGTATGTAAAAAAGACTAAGGAAGCACAGCAACTTTGGCATAGGTGTGACTGTCAAGGAAGCGGGGAGGGAGATGAGCATCGGGGGCCGGGTAGGGTTTTTGAAATAACTAAAACATTTTCTTTCAAAAAGAGAACAGGAGAGGAGAGAGATAACACATGCTAAAACAAACACAGAAAAATGTTAACACCTGGTTAACATCAGTGTTGGGAGCATGACTGTCACCTAGTGTCCCATAGTGTTCCGTATGCTTGAAATAATTCATAATTTAAAACACTACTTTAAAAAGAAATCATGTTCAGAACAAACGGGCAAGCCTCATGACATAGCTTAAGGATCTCTAAAACCATATGTTGCCTGGGATGAAACCAGTACTTCCTGCTCTCATCCCCCACCACAGCTGCTCGACTTGGTGCCAATGACTCTTTCCTTTTTCCAAAAATCAAAGCCTCGTACAAAGAATGAGTATTTGTCAGGCTCAAGAATATTCACAAGGATGTGCCATAGGTTCTGAAGGCAACTTAAAAAGAAGGATCCCAAAAATGTTTGGGGCTATAGCAACATCAATGGACGCATCAAAGGATTACATCTACCTCAAGGTCACAACTTTGAAGAGAGCAAAATCCATTTATACTGCAAGTATGATTTTTTTTTTTTTTTTAATTCAGCAGCAGCAAGTCAAGTTACTCCTCCTGTGACTGTCCATGCTATCCAATCTCGGAACGAACACACTGCACAAGGAACACCCGGGAACACCCAGGAACGGACGCCAGTGCCACGTTATAAATCACACTACATTCTGACAACAGGAACATCAGTCAACACAAGGCTCACACAGTAGTTGTAAATCATTACAGATCTGTGCACCAACCCAGGGGATGTACCTAGGTATTTTGCTTAGAAAACGGTAAATTTGTTACTCAAACACCAAACCCCATGGGTTAGCAGAAATGAAATACCATTTTCACAGTGAGAGCCAATCCAGCAGCTGCAAGAAGGACAGAGCACCCAGGCAGGAGCAGCAGCAGAATTAAAGAGCTTGAGCCAGCATAGAGGGAGGGATTTACTATTAGCAAGAGCCTCCTCCATTATTTCTGAACCTCCTCACCCTCAAATCCTCTAATAACCAGGAGAAAAGCCTGCAAGGCCCCAGCCTACTTTGCAGACAAGAATTTCATTGTCAATTGTCAGTTCATCTTACAAAGCCTTCATTATGTTTACAACATACATTGCAATACATTCAGCGAAGCACAGACATGTTTGCTCATAAATATTTATTTATTCCACAAATATTTATTGAGTGCCTACTATGGCCAAGTGCTGGGTCAGCATACAAATGGTGAACAAAGCAGCCACGTTCCTGTCCTCATCAAGTCTGTGGTGAATTAACTACACTGCTCACAATATAATGACGAATTTCTTCTAACAATTCAATTCGCCCCTCACTTGTTAATATATGAATCTGCCTGCAAAAGGGTTCCCAGTCATCCCAGGTAATTGGCCTAATATTGTTTTTAGTGTTTCTGTTCTACCTCCTAGTTTGTAGCATAGTGCTTTTGTGCTTCTGTTCTACTTCCTAGATCATGGCATGGTGCCTGGGGTCTTAAAAACTTGCAAGTGGCCATCCGCAGTATAACCATTGTTCTCTATTTGCCTGGAGCAGCAGAGGAAGAGGAGAGTCAGGAAAAGAATGAAATGGCATGTGTGCCTAATTGCGTCCATGAACAAATGCCCCCTTTACCGTGAGTCCAGAAGAACGGATGGTGCCTGGCTACCTTTACTGAACCTTTTGGTCAGAGGTTCTATAGAAGAATCCTGATCAAAAGCGGGGGGGGGGGGGGGGTGGGAGAAATGTGGAACAAAATTCTCATGGAATCCAGCCTTTCCGGAGCCTTTGAGGTGGATGAACCTCTGGAACTGTTGCCCTGGGATAATCTTTAAACCTTAAACCAAAAATATTCTCTTAAGTCTTCTTTAAACCAAACAGTGAGTTAGCTTAGTAAAGGGTATTTGCCTAGCACATTATGCTCGTATGAAGAACTATCTATACAGCATCAAATTGACGACAGCAACTCGAAAGGTCAGATAGGAAACTTCGGAGGCAGGGAGTTCATGTTAACAGGGGAAGAACAATTTGGAAAAGGAGGGCGAGAATGGTTGCATAACTTGAAGAATGTGATCAATGTCACCGAATTGTGCGTATAGAAATTGTTGAATTGGTGTATGTTTTGCTGTGTAGACTCTCAACAATTAAAAAAAAAAGGGGGGGGAGGGGGGAAGGTTCCCAGTGACTTACTGTGCTCATGGTTCCTGGATATAGGAGCTGATAGAATGGGGTCATTACTATGTAATTCATCTTATTGAAGATATAGCCATGCTTTATTTTACAGAAGCTATTTGAGGATTACTTTGGTTTCTCAACAAGGGGAATGCATAAAGTTATTAGCTAAAATTTATTGTTTGCTTATTCTATGCCAAGCAGTATTAAGTATATTCCATTTAACTTGTTTAATCCTCAACAACCCTTCAACATGGATATTATTTTTACTCCCATTTTACAGATGAGGAAAAATTAGGCATAGAGAGGTTCCCAACTTGTCCAAAGTCACAAAGCTAGGAACTGGTTGAGGTAGGATTCCAATTCTGGTCTAAGCTCTTCATACTATACAAATTTGCCTCAAAGACAGACAAAAACGGCAGAGGTAAAATCTTAACTCCTAAAGGAAAATGCTACTTTTAGGAGCTTCTCTTAAGAAAAACACCATGGATATATAAGACATGTTAATAGGATCTGTAATACGGAATCATTTATAAAAGCAAAGAGAGAGGGGAAGAAACTGGAAGAGCCTAAAAAACTAACAGGACATGAATTAAGGACTCTAAATAAATTATTTTTATATCGTCACATAATCAAGCCATTAAAATACATGGAAACAGATGCTTAGTGTCAAAGGAAACGTACATGATGTTCTTTAAGTGCAAAAAGTAATTTACAAAATTATAAATATACTATGATGTTTTCTTTTTTGAAAGAAAATCATAACCGTATGTATAGAAAACAAGCTGAAAGGAAATACTATTAAATGTTAGCAATGGTTATTTTTGAGATGTTAGATGACAGGTGATTTTAGTTTATTAAATTTTGTTTATCTAAATTTAAAATTTTTTTCTATACAAAGCAGAAACTTACTGAATAATCAATGAAAGACAGATGTTATTCAAATCACTTATATCCAAAATTAATATCAAAGATACTTATAAAATACCTGTTGCTGTTGTTAGCTGGTGTTGTGTAGGTGTCTGACTCATGGTGACCCCCATGCACAATGGGATCTGACCATCTTGATCCATAGAGCTTTCACTGGCTGCTTTCTCAGAAGTAGATCACCAGGCCTATCTGCCTTATAAAATGCCTAGTGACACATAATTGTTACTGGTCTCCAAATTTTTTTTTGGTCGTATACCCTGACAACTCAAAAATTTCCAATACACGTATATTTAGTTATTTCTAAATTACATATGCTCTCCAACCTTATATACATTTTTTCATAAAAAATAGAAATTAAAAAAATAAATAGAAATCCTAATACCTTATTTTGACATTTTAATGAATTATCATACACATACATTAAGTAAGGAAACCCTGGTGGTGTAGTGGTTAAGTGCTACGGCTGCTAACCAAAGGGTCAGCAGTTTGAATCCACCAGGCGCTCCTTGGAAACTCTACAGGGCAGTTCTACTCTGTCCTATAGGGTTGCTATGAGTCAGAATCGACTCGACGGCACTGGGTTTGGTTTTTTTTTTTTTTTTTAACTTGAGTAACGATGGAGTATGAATATACTGCATCATCAGAGTACTGAAAATAAAATATTATAATTCAGAAAAGAGTGGGAGTCATCACTGCAAAAGCAAGAGGGACTTTGTGGAAAAAAATTGCAAACTTGAGATGAGGCTCAAAGGTGAGTATGACTTCAGCAAATAACAACGACCTGCAAATATGTGTTTCTTGTTGTTAGATGCCATAGAGTCAGCTTCTACTCATTACAACCCTACGTATAAGAGGATGAAATGCTGTCCGGTCCTGTGCCATCCTCACAGTCCTTGCTACACTTGAGCCCATTGTTGCAGCCACTGTGTCAATCCATCTTGTCAAGGGTCTTCCTCTTTTTTTGCTGACCCTCTACTTTACCAAGCATGATGTCCTTCTCCAGGAACTGGTCCCTCCTGATACCATGTCCAAAACATGTGATGCAAAGTCTCGCCATCCTCACTCCTAAGAAGCATTCTGGCTGTACTTCTTCCAACAGAAATTTGTTCATTCTTCTAGAAGTCCATGGTATATTCAGTATTCTTCACCAACACCATAGTTCAAATGCATCAATTCTTCTTCAGTCTTCTTTATCCATTGTCCAGCTTTCTTGTGCATATGAAGCAATTGCAAATACCATGGCTTGGGTCAGGCGCACCGTAGTCCTCAAAGTGACATCTGTGCATTTCAACACTTTAAAGAGGGCTTTTGCAGCAGATTTGCCCAATGCAACACACCATTTGATTTCCTGACCACTGCTCCCATGGGCGTTGATTGTGGGCCCAAGTAAAGTGAAATCCTTGACAACTTCAATCTTTTCTGTCATGTCTGTTACGTGTTTCTTAACAAATACTAATTTCTTCCAAACTTTTTTTGCTTATTTGTTTTCTTTTGTTTAATTTCTAGAATTGCCTTCAAAGTTGTATTCCACTCACATAAATTAATATGAGGGAGCGACATGAGCAAAAAGACAGAAAAACAAGTGCAGGTTAAGAGGACAATGTGTGTGTAGGGAAAGAAGAGAAAAGAGACATTTGTTAGGAAGCAGAGAGTTATTGAAGGTTTCAACTGATGCCATTCTGGGGTGAGGATTTCACTTTTGAAAGATCCATTGGGCCCAAATATATGGGATTTAAAGTAGGATTGGAGATAAAGGAAGTAGTTAGGAGATAGTAGTAGTGGTATTGGGAATAAAAAATATCAAATAAAGGAAATATTGCATAAATGGTTCTGATAGGACTTGGCAATTGGTTGGACTTGGAGGTGGAAAACCAAAAGAAACCAAACCCATTGCCATTGAGTTGATTCTGACTCATACTGACCCTATAAAAAACCAAGGATCAGCTAGTGAATTGGAACTGCTGGCCTTTTGGTTAGCAGCTGAGCTCTTAACTACTGTGCCGCCAGGGCTCCTGAAGGTGGAAGAGGAGGAAAAGTGAAGAGTCAAAACCTCATCCCAAATCTGGGATCAGATAAAAATAGAGAGGTCACAAAGAAGCTTATCTGGGAAAAGAAAATGAAACCTTTGGTTTCAGTTACGTAGAATTTGAGCATGTAGGTCAAGTACCTTTAGGTAGATATGCCCAACTTTTGAATGAAACATGGTGCTTGAAATGCAGAACTTTGGAGTCACACCTCAGTGGAATAAACAAGATAGTCAGTGGACAGAACATAGCGCATTCAGATGTAATGGTCTCAGTGTGTGTAAGAAACCAGGCTCCTGGGAATTATGAATTCTGGGGAGGGAACAAACTCTTTGTAAGGAACCATTCATTCCAGAAACCAATTTCTCTCAAACTGGAGAAGTCTTGGTTGATTGGGCCATTAGTCAGTAAAGCCTAGAAGAGAACCAAACCAAATGTGTCAGAAGTCCAATTTAAAAAAGTTTCATAAAAGATATCAACCACAGTAACAAATGCTTCAGTAAGGTGAGCAAAGGTAATCTGCGTGCTGGCTAAAAAGTGGAGAGTTAATACTTGGTCATTAAAATACCTTGGAGGGAATTTTCAGAGTGGTGAGAGTTAAAGCAGCCAGCAGAAAGAACTAATTTTGAGAAGCTTGACAGCGAAATAAAGGAAATACAGAAGATTATAGCTTCAATAGAAGGCAAAGTCAAGGGAAAGAGTGGTGGCTCTACATAGTGTTAGAGAAACCTGAGCATCCGTATAGAAATTGATAGGAAGAGGAACAAAGAAAACGCAAGAATAATAGATGAACTAAAGTTCAGGAAGAGGAAGGAAAGGATAGAGAGGCAAAGGCAGATGATTCTCTCATATAAGAGGAAAAAATATTTTTAAATTAGGTACAAAGGAGATCAAATGAGAGAGCTTCTATTAGATCACCTTGAGATTTTCAGGAAAATAGGAAACCAAGTCATCTGCTAAGACTGAAGAAAACTTGAAGAGTGGAAGAACTTCTGACAACTACCAAGAGGTGTGCCCAGGTATCAATATGGGGTATGTGTGTGTGAGAGTGCATGTGCACACACAAACATCTTTTGATTAAAATACTTAAAAAAAAAAAAAAAACTCTACCACTAGTATATAAAAAATATATTTTGGATTTTTCCCCCACGTTAGTCATTTTAGCTTGATTCGTTCTTATCTTTATATCTAAGGCTATATCAAAATAGTTTGGGGAGGTGTAAAGTAAAACTGAAAAGTTCATTTGTCTGAACTTCTCTCAAGGCAAGCGTATGATAGAGTGAGAAGCAAGATTCAATAGAGAAATATTAATATCTTATAAGGTCCTGAAACTCTCAGTAATTAATTTTCAGCTGGAAGGAGTTTTGACTTCAATGGTGAGAACAGCTATCACCACCAAGGCATAGGAGTGAGAGAGAGACAGGAAAAGCAAGGGAACTAAGAACAAGTAACAGAGATCAAGCAGGTCACACACTAATTCTTATACCCACAGACCTCACCCAAAAAGAAAGATGGCAGAACCTGGTTAACACTGGGATTGGCTCTTCCAGACAAAAGAAAATAAGGGAAAGCCTGCTTTATAATACCAATCCAGGATTTAAATTTCTCCTGCAAAGGAACCAGATGGACTATAAAATTCTTCAAAGGCAGAAGTATCAATTCATGCAAGAAGCATTTAACACCAAACATTTAATGTTCCAGACGGTAAGGTAAAACCTGGAGAGAAAAAAATGGCAGACTTCCTATATTGGTTACCTACTTCTGTTAAATTACCCCAAAACATACTGGGTTAAAATAACTATTATTACCTCACTCACATTTTCTGAGGGTCAGGACTCTGGGAGTAGTTAGGTGGTTCTGGCTCAGGGTCTCTGACAGAGGTCCCGAAAACCACTCCCCAGTTTGATAATGGTTCACTAGGAGGACTCACAGGATTCAGTATGTATTACTCATGTCTATGATTTATTATAACAAAAGGACACAAAGTAAATCAGTAAAAGGAAACGGCACACGGGGCACAGTCCATAGGGAACCAGGTACAAGCTTCCAAGAGTCCCCTTCCCATGGAGTCACACAGGAATGCTTACATCCTCCAGCACTGAATTTTGAAAATATGTGTGAAACTCTGTCTAAAAAGGATGCTCAGTAGATACTCAGTGCCCAAGGCTTATATTGGGGGCTGATCACATAGGCACCCAGTGCCTAGCACTTATCAAAATTCCAGAATCCCAGAAGGAAAGCAGGTGTTTGGTGTAAATAATATTGTTTTCACAAACAATCTAGGCACAGTGAGCCATTCTTATCAACTAGGGAATGGTGGGAACCTTCCAAAATCCAAATTCCCAAATGTGGCCAAGAGCCAATCTTGCAAGCAGGCTTTCCTGAGGCTAGCAGTCTCAGGCCTGCTATGTTAACTCTTTTCTGAATAGTTGTTCCTGAGGTTGCAGTCAAGCTGTCTGTTGGGGCTGCATGGTACATTTCCAAGAAAGCTCACTTACATGGCTATTGGCTAGAGTCCTCAGTTCATTGTTGGCTATTGGTTGGAAGTACCTCACCATGCTGTTCTTTCCACAAGGGCCCAAGTGTCCTCAAGACGTGGCAGCTGGTGTTCTCCAGAGTGAGTGATCCAAGAAAGAAAGAGAGTGCCCAAGATTGAAGAAGCACTCTTTAATAAACTAATCTCAGAAGTGACATATCATCAATTCTGCCATATGCTGTTGGTCACACAGCTGAACTATAGTACAAGGTGGGAGAGGACTAAACAACTCTGCAAATGCCAGGAGGCAGGGATCATCAGGGGCCATCTTGGAGGCTGACTACCAAAGTTCACCCTCTGATTCCCAGTGATTTGCATCTATCCTACATGCAAAAGACACTAACTCCTCCCAATGGCTCCAAAGGTCTCATCCCATCACAATGTCAGCTCAAAGTTGAGACTCTAATCATCTAAATCAGGTTAAATACAGATGAGGCTCCTCAGGTATCATTCCTGATGTACAGCTTTTTCAGTATAGGTCCTCTTGATCTGCAGACATGTGCAACTAAAGACACAAGTAATCTGTCCCTACACAAACAACAAACAGTGGTGGGAGAAGCAGAAAGTTATCACTATAAGCACTCCTACTCACAAAGGGAGAAATAGGAGGCACACAGGGGTCACTGGCCCATAGCAATTCTGAAATCCAGCCAAGCACATGTTGGAAGTTCCTTGATTATATTTTGAGGTGAGGTCTGGGAATAACTCTTTGTGGCTCTTAGCTCCACCCTCTGGGGTCTTGTTCTTCCCTCTGAGTCATCTTTCCTTTTTCATAAAAGGTAACATGTTTGCAGGTGAGTAGTTTTCTTGGTTCTGCTTACCTATTTGTTGATAGTCTGATGATCTAGTAAATTCGAAGACTTCTTCTCATTTTGTATAGGGTTGTTATCAGCCGGAATCAACTCGACGACAATGGGTTTGGTTTTTGGTTTTTTCCATTTTGTACTCTCTCTTTCAGTTCAAGCTGATGGTGTTTCAAGTAAAATATTTGTGGGTCTTGTGTGAATCGTGATAGGGTTTCATTCCAAAACCAAACTCACAAATCTCTTTGCAACAAGTTCTTCTCTGCCTTGGGCTTCTGCTGAGACTGCTGAGGCACTATACCCTTAAACTTCCAGAAAGGCCTATTTTGATTAAGAGGATCTGTGAGGCAAACCTTTAATTTCTTTAGAGAGTCTTTTGTCTTACTAAACAGTACTCTGAGACACTGTCTTTGATTTTTGAGATCTTAACAAAAGATTTTACAGTCACAGCCTTGGTTTCATCTTGGACCTTGTTTTACTGAAAGTACCCTGGATTTTATCTTTGCTCAGGTGCCATGTCTTAATATTAGCATTATATGCTATCTGTAAAGGCTGAGAATCTTCAAAACCATCAAGTCCTGGCTCTTTTTTGTTTAATCTTCCTGCCTCCAGTTTATCTCTCTCCTCTTGTATTTTACTATAAGCAACAAGAAAAAAACAGAAGCTACTGTCAACACACTGGTTAGAAATACCCTTACTTAGATCATCCAGTTCGTTTGGTCTATTTTCTACTTACGCATTATCACAAGGGACAGTGATGCTAAATTTTCTGCTACTACATTCCCCTTTTACCAGTTCCAATAAAATTTCCTCATTTTCTTTTAAGCCTTCACTGGAAGCCTCCTCAAAGTCTAAAATTCTATGAACAGTATGTTCAAGGCACTGTAAACTTTACATGTTCCTCAAAATTCTTACTGCTTGTCCACTGCTCACTTTCTAGTTTCAAAGCCACTCCCATATTTCCTCATTTCTGATACCAGTACCTATATTGATTAACTATTGCTTCATAATAAATTACCCCCAAAACATAGTAATTAAAACAAGCATTTATTTATCTCACAAAGTTTCTGAGACTCAAGAATCGGGAGCCACTTAGACTGATGGCTTTGTCTCAGCATATCTCACGAGGTTGCAGTCAAGCTAATGGTAGGGACTGTATCATCTGAAAGTTCACCGGGAGAAGGATCTACTTCCAAACTCACTCACATGGTTGCTGGCCAGCCTCAGCTCCTCGATAGCTGTTGGCTGGAGACTTCTGTTCCTTGCCACATGGGCCTTTCTCCATATGCTGCCTGAATGTCTTCACAATATGGGAGAATAAGTGATACATGAGAGAATGACATCAGCAGTTCTGTCATGTCTACTTGTCATATAGACTGACACTGTTAAAAAGGGGGAAGGGACCATACAAGGGTGTGAATACCAGGAGGTGGGGATCACTGGGAGGCATTTTCATGTCTAGCTACCACACTTCCTATATAGAGGTCTGATGGGATGATAGACATCAAAAACTCTTATAAAAATTTTTTATAAGCCCTGTATTTGCTTCCTAGGGCGGTCATAACAAATTACCACAAACTATGTGGCTTAAAACAGAAAATTTTTTCTCTCATGGTTTTGGAAGCTAGAAGTCCAAAATCAAGGTGTCAGCAAGGCCATTCTTCCTCCTAAGGCTCTACAGAAGGAGGGTCTTTCGTCTCTTTTAGCGTCTGGTGATTGTCAGCAATCCTTGGCATTCTGGGCTTAAAGATGCATCACTCCAATCTCTGCCTCCATTGTCACATAGTTGTCTTCCCTCTAGGTGTCTGTGTCTTCTCTGTGTCTTTTCCTCCTCTTATAGGGTCACGACTCATACCGGGTTTAGGGCCCACCCTAGTCTAGTATGCCCTCATCTTCACTTGATTACATCTGCAAAGAGCCTATTTCCAAATAAAGTCACATTTACAGATTCCAGCTTGACATGAATTTGGGTGTCGGGAGAGATACTATTCAACCCAATAAAGGGTCATAATCAACATATAAAGAAACAAATTAGCATTGGGTTACCCTGGGAGAGTCAAGAAGGGTGTCAGAGAGGAGACACTGTTCAATTTAGGGTCCAAAGGATGAATGAGATTTTTCAGACACATGGAAGAGTATCTCAGACCGTGGGAAGCATTTCCACACATTTCTCTTTTTGCATATCCTATCCTGCTTGGTAAATTTTAAAACCTTAAAGCTCTTCCTAATAGCAAATATGGAATGATTTAATTTACTATCAACATCTTTGTAGGACATATTACCATTTAATAGATGAATCAAAAGCATAATGGTAGATAATAGACTCTCTGCTTGCAAGTGCCTCACTGAAAGGCCAAACTTTAGTTCAAAAAGAGGGATGCACAAAGTGAAAACACATAAATGCCCCTAAATTGGTAATGCATACAGCTATTCAAATATAATAGTGGTTATTTAAATAAGAAGGCAGGAAGAGAGACATGGAGACAGAACTGCAAACCAAAGAATTCCTTACATGAAACCAATGTAAACCCTGTTCTAAGAGAAGATGGAAAACTAGGTCAGGCAAGCATGCTGACATATTAAAAGCTACTTTTTTTATTTCTCATTATAAGAGCGATACACTGTCATTATAAAAATGTATGAACTACAAATAAGCATAGGAAAGAAAAAAAAATCACCTGTAACCCTAAATACCAGAGATTACAAAGGGTTCCCTTTTAGATAGATAGATGGAGATACACACATGGAATTTTAGAAATACATAATTTTTAGAAATGGCTCTATGCTTTTTATGAGTATAAAATTAACACATAGAACTAAATTAATACACGTATACTTTTTACGTCTAAATATTACAGAGAAAGATGGGATAAAAATATTACAGAGAGAGATGGGATAGAAAGTAAAATTCACCTTTCCTTCTTTTTTTTTTTTCACTCAGGGGAAAAACAGTTTGGTGTTAACATCTGGTATTTTTCTGACAGGCATTTTTCAATGCAAACATGTTTTCAATGCAAAGATAGGCTCATGCTGTTTTCTTAACTGCTTCTCTCACTTAACAGTACCTGGTGGCCGTCTTCTCCCATTGATACACGCACATCCACATTACTATTTTTATTAACTATTTTCCACTGTTGCCGACAAGACTCAGCAATTACACCTTTTTGCATACATATTTATACATTAGTCTATTATCTCTTCAGGATAAACTCTTAGATTTGATATGTCTACAGATATTTACTTCTTAAGAATTTTTATGTATATAGCTATACGCTATACCATATTTATTATACCAATGTATACACACACCAAAAACATAAAAGTCACCTGTTGCCCCTTCGTCGTTACTAAGTACTGCCAGACCAAACCCAAACCAACCCATTGCCCGTCAAGTTGAATCTAACTCATAGCAACCCTATAGGATAGAGAACTGCCCCATAGGGCTTACAAGGAATGGCTAGTGGATTCAAATGACCTTTTGGTTAGCAGCAAAGCTCTTAACCACTGTGCTGCCAGGGCTGTACTGCATACTGTCAATTCTTCTTAATCTTTGCCAATATAACAAGCAAATACAGTTTTGATTTTCATTTCTTTGGCTACTAATAATAATTAACATATTTCTAAATGTTTAAAGATTTTTTGCATTTCCTCATTTGTCAATTACGTTTTCCTATTTTTGGCTTTTTTTTTTTTGGCCAAATTTTTATGGAGGTGTTCAGTTTTTCTATTCATTTGTTTTTTTAGTTATCTAGTACTGCTGTAACAAAAATACTACAAATGGGTAGCTTTAAAACACAAATTTATTGTCTCATAGCTTTGGAAGCTAGAAGTTCAAGTCAGGTTTTCCACTTTAGGAAAAGGTCCCTTATTATCAGTAGCCTCAGGTGTTCCTTGGAATTCCTTGGCCTGTAGATGGTTCCTCACATAGTGTTTTGTCCCTGTGTGTCTGTCTCTCTCCCCACATTCACTTTTATAAGATACCATCAGAAGTTATCAGGTTTAGGACTCACTTTACTCTGGTATAGGAGCCCTGGTTGCACAGTGGTTAAGTGCTTGGCTACTAACTGAGAGATCAGTGGTTCGAACTCACCAGCCACTCCATGGGAGAAAGATGTAGCAGTCTGCTTCTGTAAAGAATACAGCCTTGGAAACCCTATGGGGCAGTTCTACTCTGCCCTATAGAGTCACTGTAAGTTGGAATCAACTCAATGCAATGGGTTTGGTTTGGGTTGGTATACTCTGGTATGGTCTCATTAACATAACAAATAGGTTCACATTCACAGGTACAGGGGTTAGGATTTCAACATATGTTTTAAGGGACACAATTCAATCCATATCAACCACCCATTCATCTTTTTAAAGCCCAGTAGCAAAGTCTTATCAGCAGAACATAAATAAGAACTTACAGAGTTAGTAAACAGTTGAGTCAAGTTCAAATTTGCTTGACTCCAAAATTTATGCATTTCCTACCATGGTGGACACTATGTGACTCTCTTTCAGGGCTGAAAGCAGTGGCTCCCTGACTGTGTTGCACATTAGAATACCTGGGGAGCTTTTAACACTCTCCAATATTCACTTTGTACCCCACACCAATTAAATCAGGCATCCGTAATTTTGAGGATCCACAGTCCAGTGGACAGCAAGGTTTGAGAAGTATTGGCTGAGGCTTCAGTCCCTGAGCTGCTGGGAGTGCTACTGGCTGAGAGTCCTCAGCTGCCAATCCTCTTGGGAATCATCAGTTAAAAAGAGTTGACTAGTCCAAGTTCACACCTCTTTCTGGGGACGTCAAGGTCTCCTTTCCCCAAACTTGGGAAATCTGGGTCAGTGCTCCCAGAGCCAGATGCAGTAGGATGAGTCCTTTTGACTGCACCACAGCCTGTGTTCTCCCTCTGCCCTATCCTGCCTCCTCATCCTCCTCAAATGTCGATCCTGAGAGATTCCCTGATAGAGTCCTGCACCCTCATCTCAGAGGCAGCTCCCTCAACTTCCCTTAAAGGTTTAAATTTCCTCTAAAAGAGTAACTAAATGAAAGCTTCCTCCAAGGCCTTACATATACATGGAGGTAGTAATGAAAGCATATTCAGTGCAGCGAAACGATATGGTGGCCCACGACTGAGTAAAATCACTCAGCTCTATATATTAATCCATAGAACAATGACAGTATTCTTAAGCCTTCGTCAATGGGTTCTCTCATGCTCACTGTCTCATTACCCAAAATGCTTATCGATTTGTACTCTACGTATCTTCATATATTCTTCAGTCAGCAGTAATTCAGGATTTGGATGCTGAGTGGTACAGGGGAAAGAATAAGCAATTTCTTGGACCAGCTCCCAGAGTTAAGAATATTTAAAGACCACTGAAGGCTAAGATAGTGGCAACGTCACTAAACTCAGTTTTGCAGTAAGTACAAGTGTTCAGTTTAAATGAAGCTCACACGTACAGAAAACCAGCATGAAGCTAGATAATGGACGTGTCTAAAAGAAGAGAAAAACAAATCGTTATAAAAACCAAGCATATGCCAAAGGCAGCAGTGTCCAGAGGATAATGGACGCAAACATCTATCTCCCCAGAAACACACAGTCTGCTGCCATTCTGCCAGGCTTTATAAAGTACTACACATTTGTAAACTCCTCCATAATCATCACCATGAGCTATTTCCAAGGAGCCCAGGCATTTTCATTTTTTGAAAGGTTGGTAAGCTTCCTGCCTCAATGTATACCTTCCCTTAACAGTGATCTCCATTAAATAAAGGCCAAACCTCCAATAAGGGTAACTGTCATTTAAAATCTGTGGTTTCTGTTTCTGGCCCTCCACAATAAATGTACTACCAGAAACCAACTTGATGTTATACAGAGCTTGCCATATTTTTACGTAACTACCAACATCTTCTACGTTTATTTGCCAATTTATTTACTGCAACATGTAAAAAAAAAAATCAGCATAGCAGCGCTCATAAAAATACTTCACAGGGGGAGGGCGCGGTTGACAAACAAACATAGAAAGTGTGCATTATTTGCATACAAATACAGTATAAATTGAAGTGCTTAAGGATGAAAGGAAACACTAATGTCATAAAGGCCACTCAAACCCCAGCAGCAAAAATAGTGGATTTGGAGCTGTAAAACCTGAGTTTTCGCCCTGAACCTGCCACTCATGGGCTGTGTGACCCTGGGATACTTAATGAACTACTCTGAATCTCAGCTCCTTTATCTACAATATGGACTTAATGATAATACTTGTCAACCTCAAAGATTGCTGAGAGGTCAAATGAGATTAAGGATGTCTAAACAATCCAGAAACAAAAGTTCTGTACAAACATGAAAGAGTATTATAACACTTCTAATTCTAAAGAGCTCCAGGAAAACAGAGCTTAGGGGACATTTAGGCACAACATAGCTGTGTAAATATGAAAGCGAAGACACCACCACCACTGAGAGAAAAATATTAATCCAAGTTACCTCCTCTTGCATCCATTTCATAACCCCTTTGAGACCAAGATGATTATGCTGAGGAAGCCACAGAGCAAGGTGTGAAAGAAAAGCTAGAATAACTCTTGAATTTACACTGATAAAATCATTTCACCTCAAAATTTAGAGTTTGTTTTTTGCTGTGTGTGTTCTGTTTTTGTTTACTATCATAGAAAGTGCTGGTGTAAAATACTCCACTCCTTTTGGGGTTTGGGCATAGCTTTTTTTCCCCCCCCCCCAGAAATTATTATTATTTTTAGAAAAGTCCCTGGAGAAAACCAAATTTTACAGCACTGCACAGCAATTTTCCAGTGGATTTTTAAGGAATTCTGTGAAGACAAGGATCACCAGTACACCGATTTTATATTCCATAAATGTGTAACTTCTGAAATCTCCAAGTCATGGATTTATTTATTTCCCACTGAACGAAGGCTTAGATGGGGACTGAAATGTTTTCCAAATTTAGCAGAGCTGCAACTGCACACATTTGTGTATTACCTCAGGTTGCCAGGAGAGGCTACGGGTGGAGACAAAAAAGTCAGACACAAACAACTGACCAAAACTGAAGCCTAAAGTCAAGAGAGAGAAACTAGATCATGTTTCTCTTTCAACTAGCTTTCTCTTTAGGAAACCCTAGGGGAGAAATCAGGATATATTCTGATGAGTCCAAGTCATTTGTGGTATTTCGGCACTGACACACTAATCAACTTTAAAACAAACCAAATTTTCAACAACCATCTTTTCTCCTGTTTTCCTTTCAAAATAAGAGTCCATAACCTCTGACTCCATGTACTCATCATATACTAAACAGCTCTCTAGGAGGTTACCCATGATGACTGGGTGACTAGGAAGTTCAATGGTCTTTCACGAATATTCTTGCAACAGCTGGAAACCGCTCCTCCCCTTGGCTCCTTTGATACAATGTCCCATCCTGGTGCTCCTCCTACCTTCTAATTGCCCCATTTTCCCATCCCTTGTCCTCCTCCTGGCTCTTGATTATGAAAGTCCACTGTGTTCTCCTTTGGCATTCTTCCTCTAGGTAGATCTGAGAGCTCTTCTATTATACATAGAAGCTCTTTTGTGTCCACTTGTTTGTGACAATGCTCAACAAAGGCTTTGAACCTGTTCACTCAGGATCTAACCCTGCTGAGAATTTGCATTTCTAACAAGTTCCCAGGTGATGCTAATGCTGCTAGTTAGGGACCAATTCTGAGAACCACTAGTAGAGTAGAAGTTCTCAAAATGTATTACACACCCAGGGATCTGGTTAAGGTGTAGTTTCTGATTCAGTATATCTGGGGTGGAAATACAAATTCTCATCAGGGGTCTGAACTGGAACAAACTGATTTGAAGCCCTGCACACAACCCAGCCTCTCAAAGATTCAGCCCACATTGCAATTGCCTGTTCCATAGTTCTATTTTTCTCCTCAGCACCTCATTCCAAGACGGAACTTCTCCCATGAAGATAAGCTTCTGTTCCTAGCTTTCCAAGTTTTGATATTCTTCTCATCTCTTTCCATCATAGCCAACCTTCTTCTACTCCACCCCACATTTACAAGTTTTCCAGCCCCATGAATGATTCTTTCAAGATATTCCTCATACCCACTGCTTCCTTTCCATCCATCCTCATGGTCAAAGATATTGCAATAACTTCCTATGTGAATTCTTGTTTACACTGTCTTCTCTCAAAAAATTTAGCACAGCAGTATCAGACAGTTCTTTCTAAAGTAACGTGTGTGTTATGTCCTTGTTGAAAAATTACCATTGCTTCCACTTTTCAAGTCTAGATCCCTAATTCCAGTTTCTCAAGTTTTCCATAATCCAGCATTATCTCCCACTAACACCCTAAAAGGTCACAGTGTTCAAGCAGCTTTCCTACACTTGCCTTCAGGATTCCTACTTCATCTGAAATGCTCTTTTGACCTCTACCCTCAAATCCCACCTGTTAAATTTATAGCTTTCTTCAACACCTAGTGCAAACTACTTTCACAATGAAACTTCTCCTGATTTCTGCTGTCAAAAATGATTTATTAGCATTCTGACTTAAAAGCATTTTGTACTATTCTTGTGACATTTACAATGCACATGAAGTGCAAATTAAATACAATGAGAAGCACATGTTTTCTTCCCTCAAACTATAAGCCTCTTAAGGGGAGGGGTTTAGCATCATGGCTTGCTGATAAGAACATGAACTTTGAAACCAAAACGACCAGCACACGTTTTTAGTTCTACTGGTTAAATAACCTTGAATCTCTCTGACTGTAATTCTCTCATCTATAAAAACAAACAAAAAACTTTGATAATTATTGTGTATTGATTTCCTCTACTTCAGGAGTCTATAAAACATGGCCCACCAGCCAAATCTGGCCTACTACCTGTATTATAAATAAAGTTTTATTGGTACACAGCCATGCTCATTCATTTACATCTCATCTACAATGGCAGTGCTGAGTAGTTGCAAGAGAGATTGCACAGCCAGCAAAGACTAAAATATTTACTGTCTGGCCCTTTACAGAAAAGACCTCTTCCCTACCTCCACTTCACTCTCCTTCTAGGTGGAGAGGTAGTAGTATTTATTTCCCAGAATCCCCTGCCACTAAGGATCCAGAGGTGAATTGGGTTCCACTGATTAGATCATGCAAAGAGTTCTAGAAGGTGAAAGTGAGATGGAAGCTGTCTTCTGACTTCTGTTTGATTGTTTACTACTGTCATGGACAGTCACGGAAACATGAGCCTTTTTAAGTACAGCAGTATCCCAGTGTGCCTTCTCCAGGTTCCCAGGGGTTAAGGGGCAGTTGCCATGGTGGCTTTCTGATTCCAGCTTCTTGTTTAAAATTTATAGCCAAGTTTTTATGTTTTCAAGTTTCTGATACACAGCTGAATGATAAATACCTAGTTAAGTTACTGAAGTATGAAAACAATAATATATTTGAAAGTGCTTCATAAACCAGTAAAGCTGTTATCTATAAATATTTATCTCATCCCCCAAGCTCCATCCCCTACCCCAGCACTTAACACAACGCTGCACATCCCTGAAGTGTTGATGTTCTCCAGAGCACAATCCTCAGCTATCTTCCTTTTTCACTCAGTTTGAGAGATCTCATCTCTCCTTCTAGCTTCAATAACCATATAGATCAAGGGCTAACCTATTTAGGGTCATGGACATTTTTAAAAGTTGATGTAAAGTCAACTTTCTAGAACAATGCACATGTACTGCAATTTTAATGTAACTTCTGAGGTTCACTGACCTTCTGAATTTTATCTATGGACTTCTAGATTATGCAACCCTTAATATGGCACTGAGTCTCCAAATCTGTATCTCAAACCAGATCACTCTCCTAAGGGTAAGACTGATGTATGTAACTGCCCTCTAGACTTCCTACAGACAACTCAAACTCATCATGTCCACATATGAATTTATCTTCCCACTGTTCCTCTTGCTGTGCTATTTTTCACATAAGGTGCTGCTGAATTGGCCTCTCTGCTTCCACTCTGTCCTTTCCCATCCCTGTACCTTAAAACATGCATATTAAAGCTGATTATGACTTTCTTCTATTTAAAATCTTTAAGACTGTACCAGGTGCTGTCAAGTCAATTTCTACTCATAGTGACCCCATGTGTGTCAGAGTAGAACTGTGCTTCATACAGTTTTCAGTGGCTGATTTTTCTAAAGTAGATTCCCAAGCCTTTCTTCCAAGGTGCCTCTGGGTGGACTTGAACCTCCAACCTATCAGTTAACAGTCAAGTGTGTTAATTGTACCATCCAGGGACTCCAACTCCACGTTATTTTCACAATTTAGCCCCTCCCCATTCCCCCCTGAGCTAACATGGCTCCATACCACCCCACCATAGGAGTTAACAGTTCCCAGAACTACACTTTCTGTCACCTCCAAGAAGCACATGTTACTTCCTCCCCATAATATCCTTTCTCACCATCTTACTTCCTCCTGCCACCCCCTCCACCCTCTCCTCTGCCCTTCCCTCCCTACACACAAAACTTCCTCCTGGCTAACTCCTCCTCACCCTTCAGTTCTCAGCTTAGATATCACTTAACTCCCTTATTCATTAAATGTTTATTGAGTCTCTAGGATACATCAACCATTGGGCTAGCACTAGAGATAAAGCAATAAAAAGACAGTCACAAACCCTGTCCTGAGAAAGCTCAAAGTCGTGTAGGGACATTAGATCAATAATGACAAGTACTGATGATCCCCAATTGCCCCCAGCTGATTCAGGATCCCCCCACTATAGGCTCTTAGAGCATAATTAACTCCTGTGATCCCCAAAAACCACCACTACTATTGGTTCTTCCATCTATTCCAATGACAAGACTATAAACTTTTGTTTATAGTCAAGATAAAACAGGCAAGACAATGTCCTACCCATTATTTTATTTATCACCAATGCCTAGCACCCAGGAAGTATTTAATAAAATCCCCATTGATTAAATGAAAAGTCAGCCAATAAATATTAGCTGAATGATTCAGCTCTGCTTAGGGGTGGCCCTACTAAATGGAATACAATGGAAACAATTGGGGAGTCCCTTACTGTTTGATTGTCCCAGCTTTGCCAAAGCCCCAAATCACAAGTAGCACGCTTCTAACTCATACCCCACTTGCCACCCGGATTTCATATTAAGCACCTATTCCCAGCAGCCCTTCTTGCCTGCAGGATAAATACCTGCATTCTCAATAGTGTACCTAATTAGAGAAACCCCCTGGAGTATACAGAGGCCTCAAAAGGCCAGTTGCCAAGCTGTGCCCTTGGTCACTGGAACCTAAACAACACATAAGGCAGGTAAGCACAGGGGACTCAGCAGCCAGGAGAAGCCCAGGAGCTCAGCCAAGTGAGATCCCAGGAGCTTTGCTCCATATTTCCTGCCAGATCAGCCCAGAATCTGTGTGTATAAACTACCACCACATTTCTGGATGTGTGGGAAACTGGTAGGCAATGGAAAAAGCCAAGAAACCCAAGGAAGGAATATGTCCTTCTTTACGAAAAATGACAAGGCAGTTTGCATAAATAAGGATGTGATTTTCCTGAATGCATAACAATAAACGTTAACATTTAAGGAGCACCTGCTGTGTGCCAGCTTCCAGTCACTTGACATGTGTGAATTCATTTAATTCTCTTGACATCCCATGAGGCAGGCACCATCATTATCTGCATTTGCAGATGAGGAAACAGAGGCACAGTGAGAGGAAGTAACCCCCTCCCCCACTGTTCACCCCCAGCCAATAAATGACAGAGCCAAGATGCAAATCAGATGTAAATCAGCAGGCATAGCCTGAGCCCATGCTCTGAGCCTCTCCACTTACATCCCTATGCAGAAGGAGGTGGAGTTCTCGCCTCCACCCTGCCAGGGTTCCAGTCTCAAATGCTGCTAATGCCCAGGCATGTGAATCAAACAGACTAAGAGCACAGTCAATGTTTTATGGGGTAGCCATCAGTATGGCCAATTAATGACATGCAGTAACAGGGGCCTGATGCTGCCGGGTGTTCCTATTTTCCAAAAGAAGGCAGAAATTCAGATTTTCTTAAAATTGGGAATGTAGAAATAAAGGGATCACAGAAGATTTTAGCCAGGTCACCAAGAAGGCCATGATAATAACAACAGAGGTGGGCTTATGGGAGAGAAAGAGGTTTGGAGGTGAAAGATCACATGCTCACTTTTGACATACCAAGTTTCTGGTGCTAAAGGTGCCCCAAGGTTCATGAGAACTAGGGCTGAAGCTCACAATCAACTATCCAGATAACAGAGAAGAAGCTCTTTGGTTGTGTTGTTACCAGGCCACCCTAAACCAATCCATCCTCAACCTTCAGTTCCCCATAGGAAGGGCTCATCTAACACATGGCCAACTTGTTTATGGTGGGGAGGGTGAAAACGCCAGGCTCTAAATGGAGGTTTCATGTCTTCCAGGGTTAGGATCCCTAAGAAAAGGATTAAGACATGACATCATTTACCTTCAGAAAACTACTGCGTTCAAGGAACCATGCAAGTCCTACAGGGAATGCAGAAATGAATTAGACCCCAATTCTCAAGGGCCTCCCCAAGGAACTAGAAGAAGATGTCTGCACAAAAAAAACTATCCTACAAATAAGTAGGTAACAATCGACTCAGAAGTAATATAAATACCACGAAGAATCATTTAGAGGGAAAGAAGGCGTTTTTTTTGTCTGTAAAGTTGATCCTTAAGTAATATTGATCCTAGTATTGAGAGAGGTCCAGAATTCTGCCAGGCCAAGACTGGGGTACAGTTAGAGAAATGGAAGGCATTCCAAGTAGAAAGAACAGCTTAAACAAAGGAGAGAAATGGAAAAGCATAAGCTGGGTTTGGATCAGGTCTGTTTGCCCAGAGAATTGAGTATTCACAACGGGGTCATCCCCAACACATCTGTCAGTTTGTTGTACTGTGGGGGCTTTTGTGTTGTTGTGCTGCTGGAAGCTATGCCACCAGTGGTCAAATACCAGCAGGTCACCCATGGCGGACAGGTTTCACTTGAGCTTCCAGACTAAGATAGGACTTGGCGGTCTACTTCTGAAAAGAATTAGTCAGTGAAAACCTTATGCATGGCAGCAGAACATTGTCTGAAACTCTGCTGGAAGATGAACCCCTCAGGTTGGTTGGAAGGCACTCAAAAAACGGCTGGGGAAGAGCAGCCTCCTCAAAGTAGAGTCGACCTTAATGAGATAAATGGAGTGAAGCTTTTCATACCTTCATTTGCTGATGTGGCACGACTGAAAATGAGAAGAAACAGCTGCAAACATTCATTAATAATCAGAACCTGGAATATATGAAATACAAATCTAGGAAAATTGGAAATCGTCAAAAATGAAATGGAATGCATAAACACCCATATCCTAGGCATTAGTGAGCTGAAATGGATTGGTACCGACCATTTTGAACTGGACAATCATATGGTCTACTTTGCCTGGAATGACAATTTGAAGAGGAACGGCTTTGCATTCATTGTCAAAATGAACATTTCAAGATCTATCCTGAAGTACAACACTGTCAGTGATAGGATAATATCCATACACCTACAAGGAACACCTGTTAATACAACTATTATTCAAATTTGTGCACCAACCACTAAGGCCAAAGATGAAAAAACTGAAGATTTTTACCAACTGCAGTCTGAAATTGATCAAACATGCAATTAGGATGCATTGATAATTACCAGTGATTGGAATGCAAAAGTTGAAGACAAAGAAGAATTGGTAGCTAGAAAATATAATCTTGGTGATAGAAATGATGCCAGAGATCATATAACAGAATTCTGCAAGATCAATGACTTCTTCATTGCAAATACAGTTTTTCACCAACATAATGGCAACTATACACGTGGACCTCACAAGAAGGGATACACAGGAATCAAATCAAATACATCTGTGTAAAGAGACGATGGAAAACTCAATATCATCAGTCAGAACATGGCCAGGGGCCGACTGTGGAACAGACCATCAATTGCTCACATGTAAGCTCAAGCTGAAACTGAAGAAAACTAGAACAAGTCTATAAGAGCAGAAGTATCCCACCTGAATTTAGAGCCCATCTCAAAAACAGATTTGACATGCTGAACACCACTGACCAAAAATCAGACGAGTTGTGGAATGACATCAAGGACATTATATGTGAAGAAAGCAAGGTAATTAAAAAGACAGGAAAGAAAGAAAAGACCAAAATGGATGTCAGAAGTGACTCTGAAACTTGTTCTTGAACGTCGAGTAGCCAAAGTGAAAGTAAGAAATGATGAAGTAAAAGACCTGAACAGAAGATTTCAAAGAGCGGCTCGAGAAGACTAATGACACGTGCAAAGATCTGGAGGTAGAAAACCAAAAGGGAAGAACATGCTCAGCCTTTCTCAAGCTGAAAGAACTAAAGAAAAAATTCAAGCCTCGAGTTGCAACATTGAAGGATTCTATGACAAGATTAGTAAATGACTCAGGAAGCATCAAAAGAAGATGGAAGGAATACACAGAGTCACTACACTAAAAAGAATTAGTTGACATTCAACCATTTCAGGAGATAGCATATGATCAGGAACCTATGGTACTGAAGGAAGAAGTCTAAACAGCACTGAAGGCACTGACAAAAAACAAGCCTCCAGGAATTGACAGAATACCAATTGAGATGTTTCAACAAATGGATACCCCACTGGAAGTGCTCACTTGTCTGTGCCGAGAAATTTGGAAGACAGCTACCTGTCCAACCAACTGGAAGATATCCATATTTATGCCTATTCTCAAGAAAGGTGATCTAACCAAATGGGGAAAGTATTGAACAATATCATTAATAACACACACAAATAAAATTTTGCTGAAGATCATTCAAAAGCAGCCACAGCATTACATTGACAGGGAACTGCCAAAAATTTTAGCCAAATTCAGAAGAGGATGTGGAATATCACTGCTGATGTCAGATATAGATCCTAGCTGAAAACAGAGAATAGCAGAAAAATGTTTACCTGTGTTTCACTGACTATGCAAAAGCATTTGACTGCGTGGATCATAACAAATTATGGATAACATTGTGAAGAATGGGAATTCCAGAACATTTAATTGTGCTCATGGGGAACCTGTACACAGATCAAGTTGTTTGAACAGAACAAGACGACACTACATGGTTTAAAGTAAGGAAAGGTATGCATCAGGGTTGTATTCTTTCACCATACCTATGTACTCTGGATGCCAAGCAAATAGTTTGAGAAGCTGGACTATATGCAGAGGAATATGGCATCAGGATTGGAGAAAGACTCATTAACAACCTGTGTTATACAGATAACACAACCTTGCTTGCTGAAAGTGAAGAGGGCCTGAAGCACTTACTGATGAAGAACAACGACCACAGCCTTCAGTATGGATTACACCTGAACATAAGGAAGACAAAAATCCTTATAACTGGACCAATAACCAACATCATGATAAACAGAGAAAAGATTGAAGTCAAGGATTTCATTTTACTTGGATCCACAATCAACAGCCATGGAAGCAGCAGTCAAGAAATCAAAAGACGCATTGCATGGGGTAAATCTGTTGCAAAAGACCTCTTTGAAGTGTTGAAAAGCAAAGATGTCGCCTTGAAGAGTAAGGTGCACCTGACTCAAGCCACAGTGTTTTCAATCACCTTGTACGCATGCAAAAGCTGGACAATGAATAAGGAAGACCAGAGAAGAATCGATGCCTTTGAATTGCGGTGCTGGTGAAGAATATTGTGGTGCTGGCGAAGAATATTGTCAAAAGAACTAACAAATCTGTCTTGGAAGAAGTACAACCAGAATGCTCCTTAGAAGCAAGGATGGCGAGACTTTGTCTCATATACTTTGGACATGTTATCAGGAGGGAGCAGTCCCTGGAGAAGGACATCATGCTTGGTAGATGGTCAGCGAAAAAGAGGAAGACCTTCAATGAGATGGATTGGCACAGTGGCTGCAACAAGGGGTTCAAGCATAACAACAACTGTGAGGATGGCACAGGACTGGGCAGTGTTTTGTTCTGTTGCACATAGGGCCGCCATGACTCAGAACTGAGTCGACAGCACTTAATAACAATGGGGTCATGTGACAGAAGATGAAAACTATAATTTGGGGTCAGGTAACCTAGAAGCCCTTAATTGGCAGGATAAGCAGTTTAGACATAACTTAGATGTAATTTGCAATTGGGAGTAATTTAGGTAGTCAATAAAAGTACCTAAGGTGCTTTGCAGAAATCCTGGTGGCGTAGTGGTTAAGATCTACAGCTGCTAACCAAAATGTCGGCAGTCTGAATCCACCAGGCACTCCTTGGAAACTCTATGGGGCAGTTCTACTCTGTCCTATAGGGTCGCTATGAGTTGGAATTGACTCGATGGCAACAGGTTTGGTTTTGGTTTAAGGTGCTTTGCAACTATACCTTTCCTGGTTCATAGATCCTCTTCCAGTTCAATGGTCCCAAAATAGAACACACCGGGACAGGTACCCTTTGGACTCTTTGAATCCAATACAGCATCATAACTCTGATTTTTACATGAGCATAAGTTATGAAATCCTGGATCAGACTCTCTGCGGTCCAATGATGCTAGAATTTCCTCTATCAGACTCTTTGTGGCCAATGATCCCGGTATTGTAGATTCTAGTGATGCTGACTCCAGTTCTGACAATTGAGATTTGCCTACATGCCAGCCCTGCTGAAGAGAGAATATACCCCAAATTCCTTTCTGCAATAAGCCTGCAAGGCTCAGACAGTAGAGTGTCAAGGTCAAGGTATGCCACTTACCAGCTGTATAGCTGAAGGCAAGCCACTTAACTTTTTGGTGTCTGAGTTTCTTCGTGTTTAAAACAGGGATAATAACAATATCTGTGACATAAGGTCACTGTAAAGATTAAATGAAATAGTATAAGTCACATGGCAATGTGGCTGGAATACAGTAAGTGATCAGAAGACAGTAATTGTTAATTTCATTACTGTTATTTTTATACAATTATGGGTCTAGGATCCATTAATTCATCTAGACTCTCCATGAATGCATTGGATAATGAATTCCATCTTAAAGCCATTCTCTAAAAAAATATTTTGCCAAGGTGTGTCTGTTCATGGCAGCTAAGATGTGTTGCCATGGCCACAGCAAAGCAGTGGTTCCAATTAAAGAACACAAATCCTAGTGACTTAAGAGATGGAAACTAAAGGAACTAGTCTCCCAACAGAAATACATTCTTTCTTACCTTATGGATTCTCTATTTTTTTTTTTTAATTACAGGAGTCTGGCTAGTGCTACTACGCTAAAACCAAATCCTTTTCTGTTTAATTCTTTTCCATTGTAAAGACATCATCTCCTTAAAGTAAATGTGCCATTTTCATTATAAGAAACGTAGCATCAACTTAAACACCGAGAAATTTCTTTTTTTTTTTTTTTTATAAAAGGCTCCAACAAATCAATTACAAGAGACAAGCATTCTTATAGAATAATGGGGAAAGAAAGCCACCTAAGAAAAAAGTATAAAATGAGAAACATGTATAATATAAATGTTCATTTGCATTTATAATTTTTAATGCAATATAAAATGACAGGTTTCTTTCACCTATTAAATTAGCAAAGATTTAACAGAGGTGTAGGGGGCACGGTCCTGTCATACTCTGCCCAGGGAATATGATTTGGCCACATATATCAATTGATCCAAATGCATCAATTTTTTTTTTCAAAGCTTAAAAAATAGTAAGTAATCAAGAGTTTGGCCTCAAAAAAGTAAACAAATTTAAATTTTGACACTCCTACTTCCTAGCTATCTAACCTTAGTCAAATTATCTACCTGTTTTTCACCTGAGTTTCCTCATCTGTGAAATAGAAATAATGACATATATACTTCATAGGGTCATAAAAAAAAAATCAGAAAGCGGGGTAAGACCTCAAACAACATTAGCTATTATTCTGATTGGGTAAGTAAAGAATGATATATCCATAAAGTAGACAATTACTCAACCATTAAAAAAATTATATCCTAGTGCAAGTGTAGGCAAACTACAGCCTATGGGCCAAATCTGGCCCACCACCAAATAAAGTTTTATTGGAACACAGTCATGCCCATTCATTTACATCCTGCCTATGGCTGCTTTTGCACTACAATCGCAGAGTTGAGTAGTAGGAAATAGAGACAGATGTCCCAAAAAGGCCAAAATATTTACTATCGGAAACTTTACAGAAAGTTTGCCAGCCCCTGATCTACAGAAATATACAGAAAGTTTGCCAGCCCCTGATCTACAGAAATATACCATGGGAAAATTTCACGATCTATTAAGTAAAAAGAAGTTTCCCAACAGCAAGTATAATAAGTCTCCCATTCTGTTAAAATATGTATGTAGACAAAAAATATGGAACTAAGTATTTTAAAAAATTAACCACAGTTCTCTGAGTGAGGGCTTACACATTTCATTTCCTACACTGTGCGTATCTATAATTTCAAAAAAAATTTTTACAATAACCATGAATCATTTCTACTATAAGAAAAAAATTTAAAAGAAAGAAACTAAGAAGGAAAGAAGATGCTTGAATTGAGACAGAGTGGACAAGTAACACACTTAATGTAAACAAGATGAAAAGGTATTTTTAACTGGTAAGAGAAATACAGGTTTGTATTCTTATCTTAGGAGCCCTGGTGCTCAATGGTTAAGTGATCAGCTGCTAACCAAAAGGTCAGCGGTTCAAACCCACCAGCAGCTCGAGGGAGAAAAGACCTGGCATTCTGCTCACATAAAGACTGCAACCTAGGAAACCCTATGGGGCAGTTCTACACTGTCATGTAGGGTCCTTATGAGCCGGAAATGACTCAAATGCACACAACAACAACATTCTTGTCTCGTTCTGTTTCTTCTCATTCTCTCTCACAGATAGGAATGTGAAAGATGGGTGGGGGAGAGGGAAGGAAAAAAGGAGGGAAATCTGATAGCAGAATTGTTACATGATGTGGAGAGCAGACAAGCTCAATAGTTCCTAGGATTAATCACTTTGCAAAGCTTGGAGAAACTCCAACCAAATCTCTGAACCTCAGAGTTACCGTAATCTACCTAATGTAAGGAGAAGACAAGTGGCACGAAAGCTCATCTGAGAAAAAAACAGGATATGTCTTAGGCATGCTTCATCAACAGTCCTGTCCAAACATTTTTTATTGCCTACTTGGTGCCAAACACTCACAATATCATAGGGAGATGGGCTCAAAATTTTACCCATGCAAAAATAAAAACATTTAGATGGCATAGAGGGATGTGATGATTCTTATCCAGGAGAATCAGATTCAGGTTTTTACACAGATGCTAACTAGGTGGGCATGCTGTACCAAGCACTTAATCCAAGAGGTTGAACAATTTCAGGAGGGTAAACAAGGACTTACTTTTACCTGTTGAGTTTGCAGTAAGTGAGGAGCATGCAAATGGAAATGCTCTTTTGGCAGCTGGATTTAAGTGTTTGCAGTTTGGAGAAGGGATACTGATTAGGAGATTATCCATGCAGGCAGAGCTGGAGATTGTCCATGGAAAGCATGGAGAAGAGAAGGGGGCCAAGGATTCAGGAGGCAGACAAGGAAGCTATTCCAGTGATGCAGAAGGAATGTGCAGAGAATGGGACAAAACCAGAAAAGAGCACTTATAAATGTGTTCCAGAACGATCTTCTCTAGTATTTAAAATTTGCTTAAGATGAGCTGTTTTAATAACAAGCAGGCCTGATTGTTTCCGTGTCCCAAGGAATACAAATCTTCCTTTAAATTGTCTTTCCCTATAAGTGTTAAGCCTTTTTCTAAGCACAACATATGCTTCATGCCCTTCCTCATTTGCAGCCAACTGGTAAGGGGAACATGAATGGGATCTACTTTTGGTTTGGTTTGGTTTTGTCTGGGAATGAAGTATAAGCAGCAGATGCAGTGACGCAGAAGAAAGATGCAGCAGTATGCTGTCCTCAACATAATCACAATGTTAAAGTAATGCCAAAAAGCAAATAAACCTATAATGTGAAATCTGCCTTTGGAGACTGCATGGTGACCACCATTTAGGATGAGCCTAAATCGCCATAATGCGTAGACAGTAGCATGGTCCTCTAAGATCAGTTTGAATGACATGGCTAAAGGGCTGGCTCTGTCTCATGGAGAAGCCATGGGAAATAGGGTACAGGGTCAGAATACCCGATTCTACCACTCATAGCTGGCTGATCCTAGACAAATCTCTAACCTCTCTGAGCTTCAGTTCCCTCATTTACACAATAGAAATAAATCACATTTGCTAATGTATTTCACAGGAGCTGCATGAACATAATATGAAGAATATTCTATAAATGGAAGTTAATATTACTGAATACTGAATGGTATTACTCAGTGATTAGAACATCTTGCTTTTGAGGTTGTGATGGTCTTGCCATCCCAGAGAAAAGATCAAAATTATTGGGTGGTTGGCCTGCTCCTTCTAAGTTTTGTGGAGAAGGTATTGTATTAGTCAGGGTTCTCCAGAGAAACATAATCAACAGGATATATAGGGAGAAAGATTTATTTTAAGGAATTGGCTCATGCAAGTGTAGTGGCTGGCAAGTCCAAAAATCACAGGGCAGGTGGCAGGCTAGAAACTCTGGCAGAATTTCTAAATTACAGTCCTGAGGTAGAATTTCTTCTTCTCCAGCAAACCTCCTATTTTTGCTCTTAAGGTCTTCAACGGATTGGACGAGGCCCACTCACATTATAGAGGGCAATCTTCTTTACTTAAAGTCAACTGATTGTAGGTGTTGACCACATCTACAAAATACTTTTACAGCAAGGTCGAGACTAGTGTTTAACCAAGCAAATGGGCACCAGAGCCTAGCTACGATGGCAGAGAAAATTAACCATCACAGGCATGGTCTTTGAAGGAGAGACAAAATGAGTTCCAATTCTGGCTTCACACAGCATAACCTCAGGCATGGGCTTACCCACCGGAACTCCCCTTTCGTTATCTGCTGAATGGCAATAACAACAGTGACCTAGCAGTGGTGCTGCCAGTGGGAGCAATCACGTATCCAGTTCACTGACCCAGTGCCTGGCATAAAGCAGGTCTTTGTGATATGAGAGCCATTTGGATACTGCATTGGAAATGGAGGTAGCTAGAGAGCAAATGACATTTCCTACTAGAATATCTCAGGGCCCACAGCCCAACACTTCCAGCACCTCAATATGCTTTTTTTTATTTAAAAAACAAACAAAAACTCTCCAATAACATATGAGTATAAACTATGTGTCTCCTCCATAGGAAACCCTGGTGGTGCAGTGGTTAAGTGCTCAGTAAAGGAAACATATATCACTTAAGCAGCAAATGGCACGACCTGGGAGAGAAGCTAGACCTTAGGGCAATAGCCTGATCACTCTGGTTGCCAAAGTTACCATCATGAACTTCTGCACCTGTGAGCCATGCATATTTCTCTAAGGCAGTGACTCTTGGAATGTGGTCCAGGAACCAGCAGCATCAGCATCATCTGGGAACTTACTGGAAATGCAAATTCTCTGGCCTGACCCCAGAGCTACTGAATCAGCAACTCTGGGGTTGGGGCCCAGCAATCTGTGTTTTAACGATCCCTCCAGGAAATTCTGAAGCATGTTTAAAATGCATGGTTAAAATATAAGAGTTAAAGCCTCCCCCTGCTTTCCAACAAGCCCTAGATTTAAAGAAGTTTTATATGCCAAAAAAAGGAAAGCCAGAAACTGAGGTTCGGTCACTACCCTGGGCTGCACTTCAGGTTACATGTTCATAAAATTAGAGCTAACGCTAAAGAACCTCGGAGGGTTTTAGCAAACGATTTAACACACCATTTTATAGCATTTATCATTTAAGAAACAGCTGCCCCCTTCTCATCAACAATTATAAACATCATCCATCGTCTTCTACGAGCCTTTCAAAACAAGAAGAGTATCCTCTCTTCTGGCAATAAATTTCACTGTCCTTCCTCCTCTGAGTAACCTTCACACCTGCTCCTTCTGTGGGTTCAGCTGGCCACATGTATATTATTTACAGTGTATGAATGTGCACTGATTTCAGAGTTATGTGGTATACCCATATTCCAGCAGATTTTCCACAGGTTCCTGGAAATGAACCGACAATACATGGAATCATTGTGTCTTGGTTCCTATGAAAATATTATCCCAACTAGGACATTTGCAGACACTTCTTTAGTTTCTTCCAAAGCTTCTAAAGCAGGAGGCTGCACGCTTTCTCTGTAAAAGGCCAGTTAGTAAATATTTTGAGCTTTGCTGGCCATATGGTCAGTCTCTGTTACAACTGCTCAATTTCTCCGTGGTAATGCAAAGGAAGCCACAGACAATTCATAATGAATGGCATAACCGTGTTTCAATAAAACTTGACTTATGCATAAAGAAACTTGAGTTTCAAATAATTTTCATATGTCACAAAATATTATTCTTTTGATTTTTTTTTCAACCATTTAACAATGTGAAAACCATCCTTAGTTTGAGGGCTATACAAAAACAGGCACGGCACTGAGTTCAGCCTGTGAGCAAGTAGTTTGTCGACTACTGTCCTAAAGCCTCCTAAACATGTCATCAGCCATGGTAGATTTTTTTCCAACTAGTGAGCTTTCCTTCCCAGGAATGCAATGGAGTTAATGATATTAATAATTCTCTTCAAGATAAAAAATAAAAATAAAACTCACTCCCCAAACCCTCACTGACAATTGGGCTTTATCATCTGTTTCCTTGATCAGCTCCTTGAAGGTGCTTACCCACCTTGAGTCACCTTAGCATCTAGGGCTAGAATACTCCTTAGAAGGCTTACTGCTAACATTATCATTGGTGTACCCTTTGTGGGCCATTAATATGTTAAAATTCTTCACTAGAACATAAAAAAAGGGTAAAAAGAGAGGCCCCAGCAGAGTAAACAAGCAAACTGGCTAGAAGCCCTCCTTTCTCTTTCTCTCTCATTGTTCAAAATACTTAAGGGCATGCTCTTCTACCGTACTGACCAGACAGCCATGAGAAAAATGTTTATCAGTGCCATCATGTTTATGTACTTTTAATTATAAGATAATTTGAGACAAGCAGTCCTACAAGGAAGTCACACCGTATGGGGCCAAAGTAAATTAGATTTGCCCTCATCCATTTCAAATGCATCTGTTGGTCATTTCCCCTCAGTGGCAAACACTTGTTATGCCCTGGGCAAGGTCTAATATGGGCACCCAATGAGCAGGGGGTGAAGGCCTTAACTAAGACACCCTCCCATCCTCACTGTCAGTCTCTCAACGCTCCTCTCTTCTGTCCTTTAATAGGCCTTAGCAGTTGCTAACAGGATATTCCCACCTTGGTTTAGGTTGCTACATATTTACCGTCCAAACACAGAAACACTCCTCTCCCCATCTGAGACCTTAAAGATAAAACTCCAAAATTACTTTCCCTTCCTGTTTTGAGATAGGCAATTTGGTAAACATAATAATGGCTCCCCACTAATGTCCACGTATGAATCCTTGAAACATTTGAATATGTTAACCTTACAGAGCAAAAAGGACTTTTTATAGACGCAATTAAAGATCTTGAGATGGGGAGGTTAATTCTGGATTATCTGTGTGGACACAATGAAATCTTAAGAGTCCTTGTAAAAGGGAGGGAGGAGGGTCAGAGTCAGAGAAGGAGATGTGATGACTGAAGCAGAGTTGGAGTGATGTGGGGCCAGGATCCAAGGAAAGTGGGAAGCTTCTAGAAGCTAGAAAATGCAAGGAAATGGATTCTTCTGGAGAGCCTCCAGAAGGAACACAGCTCTGCCAAATCGTTTTAGACTTCTGACCTCCAAAACTGCCTAAGAGATTTGTATTGTTTGCAGCCACTAAGTTTGTGGTAATTTGTTACACCAGCAATAGAAAACTAATATGGGCAGCAGCTAAACACTTTATAGAAAGAGCAAGTACACTTTCTAACAAGTCAGTTACTTTACATCTTACCAGTGAAAAAACCAGTTGCCATTGAGTTGATTCTGACTCGTGGCAACTCCATGTGTGTCAGAGTAGAGCTGTGCTCCATAGGGTTTTCAGTGGCTGATTTTTTTTGACTGCAGATCACCAGGCTTTTCTTCTGAGGCACCTCTGGGTGGACTTGAGCCTCCAACTTTTCAGTTAGTAGTTAAACACGTTAACTATATGCACCACCCAGGGACTATCTTATACCTAACCCTAAAGAATGAAAGTTCTTCTCTCATGCAGGGTCCCTATATTCCAGAACTACTAAACATTTAACTAAAATGAGGTGTGAAATGGAAGATTGGAAGGGATGAGTGGGCAGTTAGAGAACGCTGTAGTCATATACGAAAAGAATTACCCAGCCGGCCGGCAAAGGATGAGATAGAATTGGAATGTGACTTATTTATAGCAAAGCCTGCCTCCCCTCTCAAGTGTGTGACAGAAGAGCTGTTTTAAAGTTTTATTCTTCAAACTTGGCTGCAGAACTTGGCTGTTTCTCTGAACTGTGCTTTTTTTATTATTATTATTTAGTTTTAAAATATAAGAAGCAACCCCATGTTTAAACTGTAGGCAGAGGTGGTGGAGGCAGAAAAAATGTTGTGGGGAGTGGCAAGAGGTTGGAATGTTATTCTTATTTAGTTAGCTGCTTAAGAAAAACAAATAGAGAAGAGAGTTGCAAATGGTTTGGAAAAGTTCCAAGTTGAAAATTTCTGAATACCCTGACATCAGCAAGGCTTTCAAGATAAGGGTGGCACTGCTGAGCTAATCAGACTCTAAGATGGGGATCTGGTTTAGAGGTAAAGGAAAAACAGGCCCCAATTGTTAGAAATGCCCTCATTCTCTTTCTGTAGGTCAGGACACAGAACTTTTACAACCACCACGCAGGGAAGCTCAGTTTATACAGACAGAAACCAATACTAACCTTCTAGAAAACAATATATACCAACAGTCATGACATAGGTCATGCCTTTTTTTTTTTTTTTAAAGGAATTCTAAGTTTTGCTATTAATAACAAATAAAAAATTGAAATGGTAATTAAATTACATCATCCACTGGACAGCAGCAGTGGTGGTTCAAAGGCAAAATTCTCACCTTCCATGTGGGACATCCAGGTTTGATTCCTGGCCAACGCTCCTTATGTGCAGCCAACACCTGTCTGTCAGTGCAGGCTTGCATGTTGCTATGATGCTGAACAGCTTTCAGTGGAGTTTCAAGACTAAGACAGTCTAGGAAGAAAGGCCCGGTGGTCTAATTCTAAAAATTAGCCAGTGAAAACCTTGCGGAACATGACAGTCCAAGCCACTACCAGTCATGGGGATGGCCCAAGAACGGGCACTGTTTCGTTTCATTGTGCACAGTCACCATGAGTCGGGAGACCAACTCAATGGCAGCTAACAACAATCCACTTGATAGAGTATTATTCTGCCCTTAAAAGTATAATTATGATGGTATATTGTGGCACAGATTAATGCTTAGGATCTGGTAGGGAAACATAAAATAGTAAATGCAAGGATTACCCACTGGGTTAATGTATTATATACACTACTGATAGAAATTAAAAGACTGGAAGGAAACAGACCAAAATGTTAACTGTAGTTATGTTTGCATGGTAGGAATATGTAAATTTTTTTCTCTACTTCATCCTGATTCTTTTTTTTTTTAATAATTTTTATTGTGCTTTAAGTGAAAGTTTACAAAACAAGTCAGTCCCTCACACAAAAACCCATATACACCTTGCTACACACTCCCAATTACTCTCCCCCTAATGAGACAGCCTGCTCTCTCCCTCCACTCTCGCTTTTCGTGCCCATTTTGCCAGCTTCTAACCCCCTCTAAACCCTCTCATCTCCCCTCCAGGCAGGAGATGCCAACATAGTCTCAAGTGTCCACCTGATCCAAGAAGCTCACTGCTCACCAGCATCCCTCTCCAACCCATTGTCCAGTCCAATCCATGTCTGAAGAGTTCACTTCGAGAATGGTTCCTGTCCTGGGGCAACAGGAGGTCTGGGGGCCATGACCACTGGGGTCCTTCCAGTCTCAGACCATTAAGTCTGGTCTTATGAGAATTTGGGGTCTGCATCTCACTGCTCTCCTGCTCCCTCAGGGGTTCTCTGTTGTGTTCCCTGTCAGGGCAGTCATCGGTTGTGGCCGGGCACCATCTAGTTCTTCTGGTCTCAGGATGATGTAGTCACTGGTTCATGTGGCCCTTTCTGTCTCTTGGGCTCGTAATCACCTTGTATCCTTGGTGTTCTTCATTCTCCTTTGATCCAGGTGGGTTGAGACCAATTGATGCATCTTAGATGGCTACTTGCTAGTGTTTAAGACCCCAGACACCACTCTTCAAAGTGGGATGCAGAATGTTTTGTTAATAGATTTTGTTATGCCAATTGACTTAGATGTCCCCTGAAACCATGGTCCCCAGACCCCTGCCCCTGCTACGCTGGCCTTCAAAGCATTCAGTTTATTCAGGAAACTTCTTTGCTTTTGGTTTAGTCCAATTGTGCTGACCTCCCCTGTACTGTGTGCTATCTTTCCCTTCACCTAAAGTAGTTCTTATCTACTATCTAATTAGTGAATGCCCCTCTCCCACCCTCCCTCCCCCCTCTTTTAACCAAAAAAGAATGTTTTCTTCTCAGTTTAAACTATTTCTCAAGTTCTTATAACAGTGGTCTTATACAATATTTGTCCTTTTGCAACTGACTAATTTCACTCAGCATAATGACTTCCAGATTCCTCCATGTTATGAAATGTTTCACAGATTCCTCACTGTTCTCTATCGATGCATAGTATTCCATCGTGTGAATATACCATAATTTATTTATCCATTCATCCATTGATGGGCACCTTGGTTGCTTCCATGTTTTCGCTATTGTAAACAGTGCTGCAGTAAACATGGGTGTGCATCTATCTGTTCATGTAAAGGCTCTTATTTCTCTAGGATATATTCCAAGGAGTGGGATTGTGGATTCTATGGTAGTTCTATTTCTACCTTTTTAAGGAAGTGCCAAATCGATTTCCAAAGTGGTTGTACCATTTGACATTCCCACCAGCAGTGTAGAAGTGTTCCAGTCTCTCCACAGCCTCTCCAACATTTATTATTTCGTGATTTTTGGATTAACGCCAGCCTAGTTGGAGTGAGAAGAAATCTCACTGTAGTTTTGATCTGCATTTCTCTAATGGCTAATGATTGTGAACATTACCTCATATATCTGTTAGCTACCTGAATGTCTTCTTTAGTGAAGTGTCTATTCATATCTTTTGCCCATTTTTTAATTGGGTTATTGGTCTTTTTGCAGTTGAGTTTTTGCAGTATTATATAGATTTTAGAGATCAGGTGCTGATCAGAAATGTCATAGCTAAAAACTTTTTCCCAGTCTGTAGGTAGTCTTTTTACTCTTTTGGTGAAGTCTTTGGATGAGCATAAGTGTTTGATTTTTAGAAGCTCCCAGTTATCTAATTTTTCTTCTATGTTCTTTATAATGTTTTCTATACGGTTTATGCCATGTATTAGGGCTCCTAACATCCCTATTTTTTCTTCCACGATCTTTATCATTTTACATTTTATATTTAGGTCTTTGATCCATTTTGAGTTAGTTTTTGTGCATGGAGTGAGGTATGGGTCTTGTTTCATTTTTTTGCAGATGGATATCCAGTTATGCCAGCACCATTTGTTGAAAAGGCTGTCTTTTCCCCATTTAACTGTTTTGGGACCTTCGTCAAATATCAGCTGCTCATATGTGGATGGATTTATGTCTGGATTCTCAATTCTGTTCCATTGGTCCATGTATCTGTTGTTGTACCAGTACCAGGCTGTTTTGGCTACTGTGGTGGTATAATAGGTTCTAAAATAAGGTAAAGTAAGGCCTCCTACTTTGTTCTTCTTTTTCAGTAATGCCTTATTTATCCGGGGCCTCTTTCCCTTCCATATGAAATTAGTGATTTGTTTCTCCATCTCATTAAAGACTGTCTTTGGGATTTGGATCGGAATTGCATTAAATGTATAGATTGCTTTTGGTAGAATAGACATTTTTATAATGTTAAGTCTTCCTATCCACAAGCAAGGTATGTTCTTCCACTTATGTAAGTCTCTTTTGGTTTCTGGCATAAGTGTACTGTAGTTTTCTTTTTGCTGGTGTAGAGGAATCCAACTGATTTTTGTATGTTTATCTTGTATCCCGATACTCTGCTGAACTCTTCTATTAGTTTCAGTAGTTTTCTGGAGGATACCTTAGGGTTTTCTGTGTATAAGATCATGTCATCTGCAAATAGAGATACTTTGACTTCTTCCTTGCCAATCTGGATGCCCTTTATTTCTTTATCTAGCCTAATTGCTTGGTCTAGGACTTCCAGCACAATGTTGAATAAGAGCGGTGATAAAGGGCATCCTTGTCTGGTTCCCGATCTCATTGGGAATGTTTTCAGGCTCTCTCTATTTAGGGTGATGTTGGCTGTTGGCTTTGTATAAATGCCCTTTATTATGTTGAGAAGTTTTCCTTCTATTCCTATTTTGCTGACAGTTTTTATCATTAATAAGTGTTGAACTTTGTCAAATGCCTTTTCTGCATCAATTGATAAAATCATGTGATTCTTGTCTTTTGTTTTATTTATGTGGTGGATTACATTAATGGTTTTTCTAATGTTGAACCATCCTTGCATACCTGGTATGAATCCCACTTGGTCACGGTGAATTATTTTTTTGATATGTTGTTGAATTCTATTGGCTAGAATTTTGTTGAGGATTTTTGCATCTACATTCATGAGGGATATAGGTCTATAATTTTCTTTTCTTGTGGTGTCTTTACCTGGTTTTGGTATCAGGGATATGCTGGCTTCATAGAATGAATTTGGTAGTATTCCGTCCTTTTCTATCCTCTGAAATACCTTTAGTAGTAGTGGTGTTAACTCTTCTCTGAAAGTTTGATAAAACTCTGCAGTGAAGCTGTCCAGACCAGGGCTTTTTTTTGTTGTGAGTTTTTTGATTACCTTTTCAATCTCTTCTTTTGTTATGGGTCTATTTAGTTGTTCTACCTCTGTTTGTGTTAGTTTAGGTAGGTAGTATGTTTCTAGAAATTCATCCATTTCTTCTAGGTTTTCAAATTTGTTTGAGTACAGTTTTTCATAGTAATCTGATATGATTCTTTTAATTTCAGTTGGGTCTCTTGTGGTATCGCCCCTCTCATTTCTTATTCTGGTTATTTGCTTCCTCTCCTGTTTTTCTTTTGTCAGTTTGGCCAATAGTTTATCAATTTTGTTGAGTTTTTCCAAAAACCAGCTTTTGGTCTTGTTAATTCTTTAAATTGTTTTTCTGTTTTCTATTTCATTTAGTTCAGCTCTAATTTTTATTATTTGTTTTCTTCTGGTGCCTGTGGTTTCTTTTGTTGCTCTCTTTGTATTTGTTCAAGTTGTAGGGATAGTTCTTTGATTTTGGCCCTTTCTTCTTTTTGGATGTGTGCATTTATTGATATAAAGTGGCCTTGGAGCACTGCTTTTGCTGTATCCCAAAGGTTCTGATAGGAAGTGTTTTCATTCTCATTGGATTCTATGAATTTCTTTATTCTATCCTTAATGTCTTCTATAATCCAGTCTTTTTTTAGTAGGGTATTGTTCAGTTTCCAAGTGTTTGATTTCTTTTCCCTGCTTTTCCTGTTATTGATTTCTACTTTTATGGCCTTATGGTCAGAGAAGATGCTTTGTAATATTTCAATGTTTTGAGTTCTGCTAAGCCTTGCTTTATGACCTAATATGTGGTCTATTCTAGAGAATGTTCCATATGCACTAGAAAAGAAAGTATACTTGGTTGCTGTTGGGTGGAGTGTTCTGTATATGTCTATGAGGTCAAGTTGGTTGATTGTGGCATTTAGATCTTCTGTGTCTTTACTGAGCTTCTTTCTGGATGTCCTGTCCTTCACCGAAAGCGGTGTGTTGAAGTCTCCTACTATTGGTGTGGAGCTGTCTATCTCACTTTTCAATGTTGATAGAGTTGGTTTTATGTATCTTGCAGCCCTGTCATTGGGTGTATAAATATTTAATATGGTTTTATCATCTTGGTGTATTTTCCCTTTAATTATTATATAGTATCCTTCCTTATCCTTTCTGATGGATTTAACTTTAAAGTCTATTTTGTCAGAAATCAATATTGCTAGTCCTGCTCTTTTTTGATTGTTGTTTGCTTGATATATTTTTTTTCCATCCTTTGAGTTTTAGTTTGTTTGTGTCTCTAAGTCTAAGGTGTGTCTCTTGTAGGCAGCATATAGACGGATTTTGTTTTTTAATCCATTCTGCCACTCTCTGTCTCTTTATTGGTGCATTTACTCCATTTACATTCAGGGTAATTATGGATAGGTATGATTTTTTTTTTTTTTTATGATTTAGTGCTATCCTTTTGATGTCTTTTTGTGTGTGTTGACAGCTTCTTTTTCCCACTTGATTTTATGTGCTGAGTAGATTTTCTTTATATATGGTCCTTTCCTCATATTCATTGTTGTTGATTTTGTTTCTGCTGAGTCTCTATTTTTCCCTTGTATTTTATTTTGATGAGTAGGATAGTTTGTCTCCTTTGTGGTTACCTTATTATTTACCCTCATTTTTCTAAATTTATAACTAACTTTTATTTCTTTGTATCGCCATATCTTCCTCTCCATATGGAAGGTGTATGATTACATTTCTTAGCCCCTCTATTATTTTAATGTCGTCTTCTTTTATATAATAACATTGTCGTTACCCTGTGTTGGGCTTTTTTTTTTTTTTTGATTTCCCTGTCTGGGTTGACTTCTGGTTGCTCTGCCCAGTGTTCTAGTCTTGGGTTGATACCTGATATTATTGATTTTCTAACCAAAGAACTCCTTTTAGTATTTCTTGTAGTTTTGGTTTGTTTTTTCCGAATTCCCTCAACTTGTGTTTATCTGGAAATGTCTTAATTTCACCTTTATATTTAAGAGACAATTTTGCTGGATATATGATTCTTGGCAGGCAATTTTTTTCCTTCCATTTTTTAAATATGTCATCCCATTGCCTTCTTGCCTGCATGGTTTCTGCCAAGTAGTCCGAGTTTATTCTTATTGGCTCTCCCTTGTAGGTGACTTTTCTTTTATCCCTCGCTGCTCTTATAATTGTCTCCTTATCTTTGGTTTTGGCAAGCTTGATTATAATATGTTTTGGTGACTTTCTTTTAACATCTACCTTATGTGGAGTTCAATGAGCATCTTGGATAGATATCTTCTCATCTTTCACAATATCAGGGAAGTTTTCTGCCAACAAATCCTCAACAATTTTCTCTGTATTTTCTGTTATCCCTCCCTGTTCTGGTACTCCAATCACTCATAGGTTATTTCTCTTGATGGTGTCCCACATGATTCTTAAGGTTTCTTTGTTTTTTTAAATTCTTTTATCTGATTTTTCTTCAAATATATTAGTGCTCAGTGATTTATCTTCACGTTCAGAAATTCTAGCTTCTACTTGCTCAATTCTGCTCCTCTGACTTTCTACTGAGTTATTTAATTCAGTAATTTTATTGTTAATCTTCTGAATTTCTGATTGCTGTCTGTCTATAGATTTTTCCAGCTTATTAAACTTTACATTATGTTCCTGAATAATCTTTCTAATTTCTTCAGTTGCTTTATCTGTGTGTTCCTTGGCTTGTTCTGCGTATTGTCTCATTTCCTTCCTGGCATCTTAAAGGGTTCTGTATATTAAACTTTTGTATTCTGCATCTGGTAATTCCAGGAATGCACTTTCATCTAAAAGATCCCTGGATTCTTTGTTTTGAGAGCCTGTTGAGGTGATCATGGCCTGTTTCTTTATGTGACTTGATATTGACTGTTATCTCCAAGTCATCTATAAGTTATTGTATTAGTTTATGCTTACTTACTGTGTCATAGCTGCTTGCTTTGTTTTGTTTTGGTATAGCCCTATGGGTTGCTTGAGTTAGCTAGCTTGATTATTTTTGCCTTTGGAACTCTGGTGTCCTGTCCCCAGCTGGCTAGAGCTGTTATCAGGTATATCGGTCTAGGAGTCCATTCAGTTTCCTTGTATGAATTCAGCTCAGGTTTCCAGGTAGCTGATACCAAGTGTGTGGTACAGGCTCTGTCCTACAGTCTTAGAGGGGCAGGGGTGATTGGCGTATATACCTATATCTGATTGCAGCAGGAGGTCACGCTCTGAACAAGGCAGGGGGCTATGAACCAACCCCCAAGTGTCTCCGAGGAAAATGCGTCTCTGTTCCCTAGAGGGTGCTGGTGGGTGGGCTCTGCAGAGGGACCATGGGCACCCAAAGATTTTGTTGTAAGGACTGGAAGGTACCCGTTATCCCTGGGCCCCTGTCGTGGGTGGCTGGGCGACCCAAGTGGAGCCACCAGTCCTTAGGTCCCTGTTGTGGGTAGGTGAGGATCTTGTTTAATAGGCAAAGCAGTGTCAGATGTCAAACACCCACCTCTCCACCCCACCGCTGAAATGGTTGGAGTTTGCCAACAAGGGCCTATTCTCCTGAAATAGGCCCACACAGGTCCATGCAGAAGGGAAAGGTGCTCAATGTCCACGGACAGTTTATGCCTGGACAGGTGCCGCTTCTGTCCTGAGCTCCCCCAGTTAAAGGAGCTAGTAAATTATCTTTTCCCCCCAGTTGGAAACTTCTTCCTTCCCCAAGGCCGGGAGGACGGCTCCAGGTGCTGACCAGGGTCTAACTCAGGCCCGGGGATTCAGCCGCTGAATCCGGCTTGGGAGTGGGGGCAGGGGGCGCAGTAAAATATACGCAAGTACTTAGCTTTTGCTGAGAGCGCCCTTCTGCTCAGGTTCTGGAGGTATGAGTGGGCTGTGTGGCTGGCTGCTTCTCCCTGAGGAAACTGTGGCCGAACGCTAGTGCCAGCCCACCGCCGCCACCACCACCGCTCCAGGAATGGTGCCTGAGGGCTCCCCGCGATTCAGGTCCAGTAACTCCTCTCCACTTCTGAACAGCCTTTTCCTCCCCTGCCCCTCAGTTCGTTGTCTAAGCTTGCCTTTGATGCTCAGGGCTCCCAGCTTGTCACAAATATACTCGTTTCACTTGTTTTTTCGGGTCTTTGTTGCAAAGAGGGCTCGATGGAAACACCTGTCTATTCCGCCATCTTGGTATTCTCTGATTCTTTTAAAACCAAATTATTATTTTCAAAATGGAAAACTTTATCAACACTTTCCCATTTGAGTTTCAGATATAAAGTGTTTTTTTTTTTTTTTTCTTGCCTTACAGTCCCCATACTAAGAATGAGGCTCTTATTGCATCAGGCACTTCTCCTAGATTTAGCATTATAAAATAGGCTGTCTCCCAAGTACATCTTATGCTTTCTTATCACCATACCTTTGTTCACACTGCTCCCATCACCTAGAATGCCCTCTTGGCTTTTTTGTCCCAAGCCAAATCCTACTCCTTAAAAAAACAATTCAAGTCATTTATCTTCACGTTTTCTTCTCCTCTGTAAGCTCACCCTGTCCACACCAACTCTCTGATAATTGATTGTAAAAAGCCTTGATATTTTCCTTTTTTAAAACATAATTCAATTTCTTCAAAAGAAAAAAAAAGCCCACAGGCTTTAGAATAAGGTCAACCTACAGTCAAATGCCAGTATCACCATTTACTACTCCTATGAACCTCAGTTGCCTTACCTGTAATATAGGGTGAATACTACCTATCTAAAAGGCTATTCTGGTAATTAGACAATTCAGTATATGTACAACACTTATCACAGTAGCTGGTATACAGCAGGTGGTCAATAAATGCTCATTTTCTTCCTTTCTCCCTTACCACTCTTGGTCTAACTACACTGTAAAGTTGTCTAGGGCAAAGACTGTGTGCTATGCTACTTCTTATTCCTCGCACAACAGTACAGTGCCTTGCCAAAAGCAGACATTCAATAAATACACTACTTGTTGATTTGATTTTTACAAGGAGTACTAACACTCACGTAGAGACAAATTAGAAATGTTCAGAAGTATCACACAGACAAGTATTAGCTATGTCCTGGCTATTTTCTAGACCAAGGAGGTCTCTGAAGCCAGTTAAAATAAAGCTTCTTTTCAGACCCATTTTATAATAGAGTAATTTGGATGGATATATTTCTCCTTTGTAGAGTTTCACAGAACTAGGTTATGGAGGATAAATGTCATTCTGTTACTGTGGTGACATTACACTTGAATGCCATCCTCCTACTACTAATTACCCCAGTGATTGGCACCACCAGCCACCAAATTTCCCAGACCCAAACACTGGGCATTAGCCATAACTCCTTCTTACTCCCCATATAAAACCCATCACTAGTCCTATCAATTCTACTTCCTGAATTTACTGAAAGTTTTTCTTGTCTTCATCTCTGCCACTACTGCACTACGCCAGAGTATGTCTTTCCTAAATGTTCTGGGGTTCTACTTCCAGAAATTGCTAAATAGAAAGTTTCAAACTAATCTGCCTCCTGAGAGCAACTAGAAAGACTGGAAAAATATTTTTAAAGTATGTTTGAAAGTACTAGAGAGCTATCAAAAAAAGTAAGAATTTATGAGGTCAAGGTGTGAAAGAAGAAAGATAAGAGGAGCCCATTAATTTGAGCTTCTTTTTCATCTAAAGCTGGTTGCCAATTTCTCAAGCAAAAGCCATGAATGAGAAGCTAGGCAGAGTTTTTAGCAGTCTCATGGAGTTTTATGGACAAAATATAGAGGTCAGAGTCTACCAGGGAGGAGGAGTCTGAGTGAATATCTAGAGTTTTGGTTGGAAGCAGAAGGCCTCCTTCCCAAGAGTAAAAGTAGTCTAGAAATACACTTTCCCTAACAAAGACCAAAGTCCAGCTACAAATAATCTTTGTATCAAATTATATTAAGGAAATCTTTCCCTATCCTAACTGACTGACAGGAAACAAGAGACTAAATTTTCTCTGGAGTAAGATAACATCACCCAGAACCTTAAATTATCTCTCCAATGTCAGTTAGGTAAGCAAATGTCCAGAACTCAATAAAAAAATAACAAAGAAAAAAAACAAAAGAGATAATAGGCACAGGCCAGCAGGTGATACAGATTTTCAAGTTATCAAATATGGACCTCAAATTAACTATGATTAATATGTTTAAGGAATTAAATGCCAAAATAAGAATTTTGGCATGAAACTGGAAATTATAAGAAGCAATTAAATGGAAACTTTAGAACTTAAAAACGGAATATCTAAAATTATGAACTGAATGGAATCGGTTTAACCACAGATTAAATACAGTTAAAGAGAGGATTAGTGAACTGCAATACAAATCAATGAAAATATTCATCTCGAAACATAGAAATACAAATGAATAGAAAATACAGAAAAGAGCAAAAGAAACATCGGACACAGTGAAAAAGTCATACACATATGAGTGGAATCCCAAGAAGAGAGAAAGGAGAAAATGAGGTATAAACAATATTTAAACAGTTAATGCTTGAAAATTTTCCAACTGCCAATCAAACCAAAAGAAGTGCTGTGAGCCATAAGTAGCATAAATAAAAAGAAGATCACACCTCATAGTAAAATTGTTAAAAACAAAGTTGAAGTTTTAAACCCGGCCAGAGGAAAAACAGATTATTTTCAAAGAAGCAACAATAAAACTGACATAACTTCCCAAGAGAAACAATGGAAGCCAGGAGACAATGAAATGATATCATCAAAGTGTTAAAAGAACTGACAACCTAGAATTCTATATCTAGGAAAACTGCCTTTTCAAAAACTAAAATAAAATGAAGACATTTTTAGACAAACAAAAACAGAATTTATGTCCACCAGACCTTCACTGATGAAAACATTAAAGGGAGTCTTTAGACAAAAGAAAAATAATCACATATGTCGGCACACATAATATACATAAAATAATAAAGAGCAATGTAAAACATCATTTCTCAGTAAATCTAAATAACTATTATATGTAATGAATAAAACAGAGATGGTATAAAACAAAAAAGTAATGTCTTGTGAGGTTTAAAAAATCTGTCTTAGTTATCTCGTGCTGCTGTAACAGAAATGCTACAAGTGGATGGCTTTAACAAACAGAAATTTATTCTCTCACAGTTTAGGAGGCTAGAAATCTGAATTCAGAGCACCAGCTCCAGGGGAAGGCTTTCTCTCTCTAGTGGCTCTGGGGGATGGTCCTTGTCATCAATCTTCCCCTGGTCTAGGAGCTTCTCAGCACATGAACCCCAGATCCAAAGGACATGATTTGCTCCTGGCTCTTCTTTCTTGGTAACATGAGGTCCCTCTCCTTTCTGCTCACTTCTCTCTTTTATAATTCAAAAGAGATTGACTCAAGATACAACCTAATCCTGTAGACTATGTCCTGCCTCATTAACTAACTGCCTCTAATCCTGCCTCATTAATATCATATAGGTTAGAATTTACAACACATAGGATAATTACATCAGATCACAAAATGGAGGTCAACCACACAATACTTGGAATCATGGCCTAGCCAAGTTGACACACATTTTGGGGGGACACAATTCAATCCATAATGCTGACCATATTGCAGAATGTTTTTAAGGTAATTATTAGGTCTACTGGAACAGAAATCCAGTAATCTAACTGAGATCATTTCAAATATGAATCTTATTCCACTTTAATTATTTAACCAGCTCCCTTCTCGATAAATATTTGATTTATTTCCAATTTCCAGAAATTACTCACCACAGACCCACAAAAAACCAAACCTATTGCCAATGAGTCATTCCAACTCATAGCAACCCTATAGGGTAGAATAGAACTGCCCCATAGGCTTTCCAAGGAGCAGCTGGTGGATTCAAACTGCTAACCTTTTGGTTAGCAGCCAACCAAGCTCTTAAACCACTGCACCATCAGGGCTCCACTTACCACAGAGGTATGAATATTCTTTTCGAGTGGGTATGTGTCTATATCTATATGTATATCTGTATCTTTGCATATTTTTTCTATTTTCTCATTGGTATAAATTTTTAGAATGGGAATGCTGATTGGAAAGTTTTTCATTTTCAGTTCGATTCATATTACCAAACTAACAGATCTTAGGAAAATAATCCTTCTATCCTCCAATGGTTTAAAACATTTATTTTCCATTCGCAGACATCTATTAGCTTTTTATTTCATTTTTCAAAATCCTGCCAATGGGGAATTTACTTGATGGCTATCCAAGCTCTCCACAGTGTAAGGATACTGGAAAGGAGGGTCAATAAGCTAGAGTGATAAGCTGTCTGATGAAACATAAAATCTTAGACTCTTTGAAATGAGGGAAAAAAAATGGAAAGATGAAATAAAGCCTTAAACACACCAAAGACTTTTCAAGTTAGAAAGTTATACTTAAAGAAACACATCATATTAAACCACACTGAGCTATTCCCCACACTAAAAAAAAAAAATACCATTCATCTGTGGACACTGATACCACTGGTCTGGGACCTGCCTGCACCCCCATCTCTTGTTCACCAGGATAATGTGATGAAGAGGTTTTCTTCCAGCAAGTCTCATCCTGGGGGGTAAGGAAAACAGAACAGTTTTTTCCTAAGGCAATAAAAAACCTTCAAAAATTTTAATGAAAGCAATCTTAAAATGCAAATTGAACAATTAAATCCGTTATCCAGAATACTCTCTGAAGTGAGTCCTTGGGAATTTTATTAAAGGTTAAAAAAAAAAGAAAATGAATTCCCTAAATGTTGAAGACAAAAAAGTTTTTGTTTCTAACATTCTGACTTACTGATTTTTAAAGTTTTGCCTGCGTTAACTCTTTCAAGATAATTAGAAAGAAAGCACAGGAGGCTGTGAGGGAATAAACAGATAATAAAATGTGGCTTTTTCATTTTCGGTTGTTAAAGTTCTGGAATGCTAGTACTGAAGGCTCTTTTGAGATGGTCCACACTAGCTATGCCCTTGCTTTACAAATGGTAGAAGTGAATTTAACAAAAAGTAGAAACAACTTATTCGTGGCCAAAAGTGAGTTAGTGGTAGAGTGAGAATAAATACCTAGATATCCCGGTCCAACCATATACTCCTTCCATGACACTCTCAGTGTATCTGCATACAGGGAGAGGACAGGTTATCCCACTTCTAGGGCATTTTTGAAGCCTCTCCATTTTATTTGATTGAAAACTTGGTTGGTTCCAGGAGGCCTTCTGCAAACTCCCAGGTATAGCCTAGTGGAAAGACTGCTCTTCATTCCCCTCGAACTCTCCCTACATCATCTCAGTCACCAAATCCTCTTGATTCTGCCTCCTACACATCTCTTGAACACATCCCCCTCATTTACTGCCACTGATCTGGACCTCATTTTTCTCACCTGAATTCCTATAAAAACTCCAAATTGTACTTCTGCCTACAATCCTCCCATTTCTCTCACACCATGTCTCTACCAAGCCTGTTCTCCACATTGAACATATGACTTCCCTGCTTCAAATCCTTTCAGGGAGAATTTGTCTATGAAGAACAACAGCGTCTCAATGGTCACCCTTTGCTTTTGGGATAATATCTGCATGAGTCAGGGTCTTATTGGTAAACAGGTGCAGGACAATTCAAGGTCCCTATTGACCAAACTCACCCAAAAGGTAGAGGTCACATGATTTATTTCTAAAAGAATCAAGTATAAAGAAGTGACAGGATATAGAGGAACTATAAGGGAACACTCAGGAACTCATGGCTAAAGGAAGTGGTATAATGATCTCTACTTCCTGTTATTCAAGCACTTATGTAATCCCCTCATCTTTAATGTGGGCTGAACCTAATGACTTGCTCCTAACAAAAGGAATGGGTTCTTATGTCCACAAGTAGGTTATAAAAGACTAAGATTCCCATCCCTCTCTCTGTCTGTTCTCACTTGCTTACTCTGATGAAACAAGCTGCCATGTTGTGAACTGCCCTACAGAGAAACACATATAGCAAGAACTAAGGGTGGTCTCTGGCCAACAGCCAGCAAGCAACTGAGGCCATCATTCCAACAGAAACTGAATGCTGCCATCAACTACATAAGTGAGATTGGAAGTGGACCTCTCCATAGTTGAGCCTTCAGATGAGATGACAGCCCCAGCTGAGATCTTGATTGTAGCCTTGCAAAAGATCCTGAGCCAGGAGGCCCACCTAAGCCATACTTGGATTCCTGACCCAAAGAACTGGGGCATAGTATGTGTTGTTTAAGCCACCGAGTTTTAGAGTAATTTGTTATACAGCAATAGATAATACAAATGTACACAAAAAGGCCTAAAGCTCAAAAGAATAAGTAGAAGAAAAGGACCTTGCAAAGAGGGCGCCAAGGGAATAAATATCCTGACTTTTCTCTCTCCTTCCCACCCATCTCCCCCCAAGCTCCCTATTGACCAAACTCGACCAAAAGTCAGAGGTTACAGGAGCCTGTTGATGTAGTCCATACAGCTCAGCCTTCTGCAGCAGAGGACAGCGCGTAGAGGGAGGGTGAGGAGGCATGCAGAGGTGAAAGGATGATACCAGCACAATGTCCAAACTCTTTGGTCTAGCACATAGGATCTTTTATTATCTGGCCCTAATCTACCTATCCAGCTTTTTTTCTCAGCACGGCAGAAACCTAGCTCCACAAAAACAACCACCTGAAGTTTCTAGAACTTGGTATACAAGATCACAGTTCTGTCCCTTTCCAGGTGCTGGACCTTTTTCCTCCAACACTTTTTCTTCCCTTCTCTGCTGGGCTAACACCCATTCACTTTTAAGAATTAAAGCAAGTGTCAACTTCTCTCATGGCTTCTATGATATTATTACATTCTCCCACACCCCTGGTATGGACGAGGTGACCCTTCTACCTACTCCCAAGTCTCTCAGCTTACTTCTACCAACACTGCAAGTATCTAGTTACCGTCTCTCCCCTACTGACCTATGGATTCCTTCAGGGCACAGATCTCATCTTAGCCCTGAATTCCTAACAGGGCCTGGCACACAAATTATACTCAATAAATATTTGCTGATTAAATAGTTTCTAATCATTATTATTTTTTTTTAATCATTATGGTCACTATGAGTCAGAATTGACTCAACGGCACTGGGTTTTTGGGTTGGGAATCATTATCATGCCTTGGTCACCAGGATCTGCAGGTTCTCTGACTCTGAATTGTGCTGGCTTCTACCACTGCCTTCTACGAATCCCCAAACCATTCATTTCTCTAGCTTCTTCCCCAGCCTTGCCTCTTCCAGGCCGGATTTTGGCCTTCTTGATGTGTAACTGAAATAGTGCTACTTCTTTTTCTGGAAGTATGCCTAAACCAACTTCTGTCCAAGACTTCAAGGGCCTTAAGTCACTAGGGAAAGAGCTCAGGGAGTCACAGCAACACAAAGGCTAGACTCAATTTCCAGCAGAAAAGGAGTCAATAAGTAGAAACTAAAAGGTACAGAAAGCCAGCAAGGACAAAGCTATGTAATTTCCCCTTCGACAGAGAAGAATGTTGGCTTTATCCCCTTCGTCTCAAACTTCTAATTCATTCATGACACCATATACAGTGAAACCTATGAGAGCCAGAACTCGATGGGACTGCCTTGATTTTCTGGGTCTTGCAAGTTTTCCACCTTTGACAGGTGCAGTCTTACCACTTTTCTATCACTTGTTTTAGTAGGAAATACCTGAGTTTTCCTTCTCTGACAGGTTTCCTTCTTATACAGGTTCTGGCTTTCACAGGTTTTACTGTATTACTGACGATTTTGTGCGCTGCCTAAATACTGTTCCCACCATCAGTATAAAATACAATTAGTACTGCAAAGTGATAACTGTACTAATGATTTAAATGTTATTAGCAAGCCAAGAAATTTTATAACTGTTGTAACTGTTAACTCTTACATCATACAAGTAACCAATTTAGGTTATCTAGGGCTGTTGAAAATATTTTCAGAAAAGTTTTAAAGACCCTTAAATATGAATATAGCCTCATTACATTGTTTCAATACCACAAAAGTGTATTAACTTCTGAAAGACCAAAAAGTTATAAAACAAAACTTTGAAAATCATTGCAGAGAGCCATTTACACAGTATTCGTCCAATCCCTCCCTTTAAAGAAGAGGAAACAAAGCCTCCCTGGGGTAGGTACATAGGGTTCATTTTCTTTTGCTTCTTTCTACCTGATTTTATTCCTTTAATGTGTATGAGATTTTTCATAACTTGGAAGGAGAAAGGGGAAGAAAAAGAGAGGGAAGAAGACAAACAAGGAATAAAGCCAAAAAAACCGAACCCATTGCCATCGAGTTGATTCCACCTCATAGCAACGCTATAGAACAGAGTAGAACCGCCCCATAGGGCTTCCAAGGAGCATTTTTGGTTAGCAGCCATAGCTCTTAACCACTATGACACCAGGGTTTCCAAACAAGGAATAGAGCCAAGGAAAGGAACTGCCCTATCCAGAGAAACAAAGCAGTAAGTGGAAGAGCTGGAACCAAACACCCAGAGTTTCTAACTCCCCATTTGACATCTTCCATCACACTGTACTACTCCTGGGTCAAGGTGATGCTACAATTTTCTCTGCCTACCCACCATCTAAGAGCCCAGAGTTCTGTCAAATTAAATTGCCTGTTCAGTTGGAAATTTGTCAAGAGACGTTGTTAACACCACTCAGGGAACCAGACAAAATCAGAAAGGAACCTACTCTTACTCGGAAGAATTCCTAGTTATAAAAAAGAGAAAACATTTCAGAAAATCTTTACCCAAGAAACAAGAGCAGCAGTGAATAGAATGAGCCTTTAGCATTACAAATGTGTTAAGTTAACCCAAGCCAAGTGTCTGAGAATAGCAAGTCAAAGGTCTGCCTCATAGCATTCTCATTTATTGAACCAATGGTTGTTGTGCCCCAACAACACAGTAATGGTGGTTTGAGACTGATAACCATGGTGGTAGCATGGGTTCTAGAAAGGACACAGAATAAGGCAGTCAGGCTACCTGGACACAATCATGGCTTTATTGGAAACTTGTTTAGCCATAATAAGTAAGTTACTTAACTTCTCCATACTTAGTTTTATCATCTATGCAATAAGGGTATTGACTAGAAAATATCTAAGATGAAGCTACTAAAATGCCTCAATACTAACATTATGACAAAAGCCTTGCTCTTCTACATGTGAGACCTACAAATAATTATGACATCACAAAACCCCCTGCAAAACTCCAACTTCCCTATTCTTCACAATACCTACTATACCTGGAATTGTGAAAGACAGTAGGTAAGTGCTTTACAAGTTTAGCTGGGCATCAGATTCTTCTGAGAACAATTAAAACTCATATTCCTAGGACCCAGCCCAGACCTACTAAGTGAAAATATCTTGAGGGAAGCGTCCTTTGAGGATCAGTATTTTCTAAAGCATCCCTAGGTGATATGATATACAGCCAGGTTCAGATATCATCACTACTGGGGGCAATTCAATGAACCAGGATCCTTGGGATCCAGAAAGACAGGAGAGGTTAACAGGTCTGGGTGTCTTAATGAATAATTAAGGTTTTCTTTCAAATAGACTTTTAATGTGACCAATACATTTTTCATACACACCTCCAATCCAAAATTTGAATGTGAATAATGAGAAAGTAAATTAGGAAGTCTGCTCAAGTCATAAATAAATCATGCATTGGGAAAGTACAGCTTCTCAATTAATGACATTAAAAAACTGAGAGAGAGAGAATGAAGAGTATTCTGAAAAGTACAGGCTTAAGAAATCCACCCATCAGCACTCATGTTGCAAGAAGATTACTATCCTAAATGGAATTGGAGGTTTGGGGTCATGGTTTCATGGCACATCCAGTTAATTGGCCTAAAGTTTAGCTTTCTGTTCTGCCTCCTAGTTCACTGCATAGTGCCTGGGATCTTTAAAGCTTGCAAGCAGCCCAGTCCCAGACACAACAATTGGTCTCTATTCACCTGCAGCAAGAGAGGAGGAGGAAAGTCAAGAATAGGAGGAGGATACGGAATGTGTGGCTAATTGCCTCCATGAACAACTGCCTCCTTTGCCATAAGGCCAGAAGAACTGGATGGTGCCCAGCTACCATTACTGGACATTTTGATCAAAGATTCCATGGAAAAATACTGATCAAAAGGGGGAAGATGCAGAACAGAATTTCAAATTCTCATGGACTGTAGACTTTTTGAAGCCATAGAGGGTAGATGAACTCCTGAAACTATTGCCTTGAGGTAATCTTTAAACTTAAACCAAGAATATTCCCTGAAGTCATCTTAAAACCAAATAGTTTACCTTAACTAGTAAAAAAGGTTTGCCTTGAGCATTATACCCTTTTAAGAACTATCTTTATGGGGTCAAATTGACAACAGTAACTCAAAAGATACAATAGGAACCTTAGAGGGAAGTGAGTTTATGGTGATGGAGGAGGAATAAGTCAGAAAAGGAGGATGAGAATGGCTGCACAACTCGAAGAATGTAATCAACGTCACTAAACTGTTCATGTAGAATTGGTGTATGTTTTACTGTGTATATTCTCAACAACAACAACAAAATAAATACAATTAAAAAAAAAGTCACTACACCGTTATGAATATAATCATCCCACTTATTACTTGGAAGTTTACCCAAAAGCTCTGTCTCTCTAGATTTGGTTTTTTAAATGTCAGCATCTGAATCAGCACAACACAGTTGAAGCAAAAATTTTCACACTGAAAACATCTAACAACAAACAAGAGAAAGAAAACAAAAATGAGATTGCTATTTGCACAATTTTTTTAAGTGAGTTTTAGTTGTAGACATGTAAGAAAAGGTTAAGTCTTATAGCTACAACCTTGTATAAATCATCATACCAGAGGACTTGCATAGAAAATGATATGAATTGGCCTAGGTTTCAAGATTCAGTCCCTACTGATGTCTTGAGGATAGTGTCCTGCAGTAGGTAACTTCTTGCTTCTAACCACAAGGAAGCCCACAGCTCTGGAAGTAGAGAACTATGTGAATATCCCGTGGTGCAAACACAACCAGGATTTAAGGAAGTCAAGTTAACTTGGTTTAAAATCATTTCAGGTCCTGAGTCCATATTAGGTAATAAGTATACCTTCATTCTAAGAATGAACAGATCCAGTGCCCTTTTATACAACTGATACACAAATCTACCACTTGTCTGTATGTCATATTATGGTGGCTTCCATGCTGCTATGATGCCAAAAGCTATGCCACCAGTATTTCAAATACCAACAGGGTCATCCACAGGTTTCAGCAAAACTTCCAGACTAAAACAGACCAGGCTTTTTTCCTAGGCTAAATTTTAGAAGGAAATCTCCAGGTCTTTTTTGCCAAAAATTAGCCAACGTAAACCGCATGGATTAAAACAGAATATTATCTGATACAGTGCTGGAAGATGAACTCTCCGTGTTGGAAGGCACTCAAAATACACAGGGGCCCCAACAATGGACTCGTGTATACCAATGGTCACGAAGATGGAGCAAGACTGGGCAACGTTTCCTTCTGTTGTAGATGGGGTCACCTTAAGTCGGAGCCAACTTGACAGCAACTAACAACAATATAGCAAACCACACGAACACTTACATACCTCCTACACACGTTTGTTATGGGGAAGCCAGATATATTTCCATTACCCTTAGTCATTTTTCTAAAGAACTACAGCAATGAGCAACCTTATTTCTACATGCAACCAAAAAAGAGTCTCCTGCTCCCACCAAAAAAAATCACATTCTCAAAACCCGTGGGAAGTTTTTTCTTTAAGCGTACTACCAAACATTCCAACAGAAAGGTGTCTGGCTTGCATGACCTTTACGTCTCCTAGTAACCTTTAATAATCCATGGATTTGTGATCTTCTGAATAAGAAAATATTGTTTTCCTGCGTCTTACAAAAGCAACTGACTGTGTGAACTTACTTTGGTCAATTTATTAACAAAACCAGCATTTAAATATTTTATAATTTATTCCCTCTCCAAGTGTCACTATCTCTACAAGACCTAAAGATAAAAGAAAAAGAGAATTCATTAGGGATTCCATGTCACACAGGATGGAACATGCCTTACTCACTTTAGCTAAATGAATCTGCGATAACCCCCTGAGGTAATATCTTTCTTCCCATCCACCTCCCCCTTTCACAGATGAAGAAACTGAGACTTAGAGAAGTTAAATAACTGCCTCGAGATCACACAGCTAGGAAGTAGTAGAATTAGAATTTTAACCCACTTCTGACACCAAGAAGCCCTGGTGGTGCAGTGGTTAAAGCGCTTGGCTGCTAATTGAAATGTCGACATTTTGTACCCACCAGCTGCTCTTTGGGAGAAAGATGTGGCAGTAAAGATTTACAGCCTTGGAAACCCTATGGGGCAGTTCTACTTTGTCCCATAGGATTCTATGAGTCAGAATCGATTCAGTGGCTGTGGGTTTTTGGTTTTTTCTCTCTGACACCAAAGCCTGTGTTCCCACTAGTCTGGTATAGGGTCTCCTAGTTTGAGGTGGGTTAAGAAGGTAATGATGAATAGACATCTTTCTGTTATTCTACAAGCCTCACTAATTGGTTGGTCCCATTACTCTTATTTTTAGCTTATTGCTACAACTTAATAAGCATCTCTCTTAAAAAACAAATTAGAGATGGCTTATTTACACATTTCTTGCAAAACAAAGGATTAAGGAATTTGACACTCAAAGCAAGAATAATTTGAGAATTCTATTTTTACCAAAAAAAACAAAAAGGAAAAAAATCACCATCTTGATCATCCAGGAATATATAGTTCAACACTGCCATAGGATTAACATATATTAAACATAGAGTCTTGCAGAATGCCTAGGACCCAACAGACAACTAAATTATTTAGCGAAATGAACATACAGAAACCCTTTTTCCTCATTAATATGCAATATATTAGGTTATACATTTTAAACTCAGACTATTTAATCCCTGATACCCATCCCTCTCAATTCCAAGAGGCTTGCTAGATTAGCGTTCTCCCTACCTTTCTTAAATGATACATAAAGATCCTGCCTCTAATCTCCAATCTATCCTGATTCTAATTCATTTGGCACACTGGGGCAAGACTCGCTATCCCAAAGAGATATTTAATCATATAACTCCCAACATAACAATTTTGCATGAGCTCTTATTATCTGTAATTTAATACTCTCTAAAATCTGGCTCCGTCCAGCTTCTCTCCCAAAATCTTCCCTGTATTTACTCCTTGTAATTCAGCCCTGGTAGCACAGTAGTTAAAAGCTTGGTTGCTAACCAAAAGGTCAGCAGTTCAAATCCACCAGTCACTCCTTGGAAACCCTATAGGCAGTTCTACTCTGTCCTATAGGGTCGGTATGAGTCAGAATTGACTCAGTGACGATGGGTTTGGTGTTTTGGTTTAATTCATGTGACATCCAAGCTAACTGGTTCTGGCTGCTGTTCACTTTCCCCAGCTCTGTGCCTTTGTTGAATGCATCTCATCAACAAAACATGCTCTTCCTCTCTGATTTTCACATAAAGTAACCCAACGACCCATCCTTTAAAACTGAGGGCAAAGGCCACTCCCCCAGGAGCCTATCTCTGACCTCTCAGGCTAGAAGTAATCACCCTCCTCTGAGCTTATATAGCACTCGACTTGGACCTCTCTTTTTGAAATTAACACTTAGACCCTAGTACAATTATCTGTGTACATCGTATTGCTCCTACCAACTGTAAGCATCTATTACATACATATTTCTCTATCTCCCACAGCATCGAGCCTACATCTTATACCTACTATGATCTTGCAGAACCTTCAATTCATACATTTCACATCTTTATACCAAAGGAAAATAGGTTTCCATCCGTATCACTTATGCAACCTTTGAGTTTAAAGAAAACTAGAAGCATATTTTTCAAGTGGTCAATACAAAGTATGACAATTAAAACCCGAATTCCTTGAATTTCAGAATTGGAGAATCAGATGATATGAGAAGAAAACAATATTTATCATCATCAGCCAAGGCAGTGTTGGCAGAAAACATTTTTCCAGCCATCAGCCATCAGCCATCAGTCAGCCCCACACAGAACACAGACAGAGACACACGGAGCACTGCACACAGAGTTTAAACGGACACCTTACTTTGCGGTAGACAATCATATTTGGAGAACTCTCTTCCGGGTCAGCAATCCCCACTGCTCTTTGATCCCCGGATCCCTGAGCCATTCTGAATATCTTCGCTCACCCTGGAAGAATAAATGAACAGACAACTAAGTCATGAAGAAATTATATAAAGAAAGCTTTGAAATGCAAAACGCTAAGTTACTTGGACATAAAAATGAAACATGATATAATTTCTTATTTTTCCTCATTAATTTAAGAATTTTTTGTTTGTTTTTGTTAGGGGATGATTGTGGTTTTTTTATCCACACATTCTTCGAATCCCAAAGCAACATGTTTATTTTCAGCCCAGAACCATGTGCCCTAGGGGCGAATATAAGTCAGCCTTCAATAATCTCCTGAAGACAGATGAAGCCAACCATTATGATTTCCATTTTTTTTAATTAAGCTCATTTTCTCATTAATTTTATGCATTAAAATATGAATATTTTAATTTGGCCTTCTTAAAAGTCTGAAAAGAGAAGAGTGATACAATGAAAAAGATAGCGAATTTCTGAGCCAAGGAGCAAGTTCAATTCTTGATGTGGCGCTATACTTGCTGTGTGACCTTCAGCAAGGTAAATAGCTTGCTGAGTTTCCTTGTCAATTTCCTTAAAAAAAAAAAAGGAATGCTGAACATAGGCTACATGCCCAGAACCATGTCAAGGCACCTTCCTCTCATCAGGAATTCCATCAAGTAGCTCACAGGTAAGAGTCAGATAAGCTGAGTGTTAAGAGTATCGCATAAAGCCATAGAAGTCCTATACAAATGTTATCACTAATCTAAGAGTCTGCCTGGGTTATTTGCACAAAATTCATAGGCTTTTCATCAAAGAAACCTTTACAAATCCATACTTGACAGAAAAGGCCATTTCAATTTGAAATAAAAAAAATGCAGGAAACTTTTAATAATAAAATAGCTTGGTAGCAAAGGTCATTCCATAAAAACAAATTTGAGTGGAAGATGGGGTGCAAGACAGGAATTTGTAATTTATGCTAAGAATTTAATTGCCCAAAAGATCTCATTTAATAATGCTGCTTGTTTCCTTCATCATTTATGAATGAGAATGTATTTCAAAAGTTAGATTCCATAAAAAGGTAAAGAGCATCATTCTATTATCTCTACCCATTGTAATATCAGTATTTCCATGGATATAGTACTACATGGAAGCCCTGATGACTATTCTTTCTAATCAGTGACTTTTTTTTAAGTTAAATCAACAATGCACTGTTTCATTTGTTTAAACAACTACTTATTTGCCTCCTCCCTTCATGAGAGAACATAAAAAACAAAAATTGATTCCATTTATATGTGCTCCTTTATCTACATTTTTTTTTTATCTACGTAACACAGCCTTTTGAGTTTCTATTGCTTTATTTTAAAATGAACACTTGTACTTCAATAAGTATATTCTCTTCCACCTAGAAAACTATGTTACAACAGAAAGGTTGGGAATGACCTAGAAACAGGCATGGCAGCCCTCCCTCTCCCCAGCCAGCCCCCTCCCACCAACAGAAGCATTTTTCTGTGTTAAAACAGGCTGCTATTCCAGAGCCTGGAATTTAGATGCTAAGTGAATGCAGATAGTCTCCGTGCTAGGAATTTTTTTGAGTCTAGGATGCAGTAGAAAAGCTTCTATTTTTGGTTCCTCTATCAACTCGTTTTAAAGTTCAGACAAGTCCTTTAACTTTTGTGTGTCGAGGATCATTTATAAAATAGTGATATAGCCACTTGTCTATATGTCAACAGATGTTAGAGAGAAATGGATGTGAAATCTACATAGGTAAGGATGTTCTAATTAAATGCATTAACTGTAAAACAAGGGTTCCTGAAATTAAAGGACTATATTTTCATTCATTACAATATGGATTAAAATATTTCTTTTATGTGAAAGCAGTATAGAAATGAATAGGAGTATTTTAAATTTAGAGACAGAGGAAAGCACAACCTTCTTTTTATTTATATACACTATATTTGGAGCATTGGTGGTGTAGTGGTTAAGAGGTCAACTGCTAACCAGGAGGTTGGCAGTTCAAATCCACCAGCTTCTCCTTGGAAACCCTATGGGGCAGTTCTACTATTTCCTACAGAGTCGCTATGAGTCAAATTGACTCAATGGCAATGTATGGGTTTTTTAATGTGTATATACACATAATAAATTAATTAAGGGGATTTTATTTCAATATTTGAAGAATGGTAAAGTTTTTGAAGACATCTGTTGCTGTTGTTAGGTGCCACTGAGTAGGTTCCAACTCACAGCAACCCTGTGTACAACAGAATGAAACACTGCCTGGTCCTGCACCATCCTCACATCATTGTTCTGCTTGAGCCCATTGTTGTAGCCACTGTGTCAATCCATCTCACTGAGAGTCTTCCTCTTTTTCGCCAACCCTCTAACTTTACCAAGCATGATGTCCTTCTCCAGGGTCTGGTCCCTCCTGATAACATGTCTGAAGTATGTGAGACAAAGTCTTGCCATCCTTGCTTCTAGGGAGCATTCAGACTATACCTCTTCTAAGACAGATTTGTTCTTCTGGCAGTCCATGGTATATTCAACATTCTTTGCCAACACCATAATTCAAAGGCATCAATTCTTCTTCAGTCTTCCTTATTCATTGTCCAGCTTTTGCATGCATATGAGGCATTGAAAACACCAAGGCTTGGGTCAGGCGTACCTTAGTCTTTAAAGTGACATCTTTTTTTTTTTTTTTAACACTTTAACGACGTCTTTTGGGACAGATTTACCCAGTGCGATGCATCGCTTGATTTCTTGACTGCTGCTTCCACGGGTGTTTATTGTGGGTCCAAGTAAAATGAAATCCTTGACAGCTTCAATCTTTTCTCTGTTTATTGTGATGTTGTTTATTGGTCTAGTTGTGAGGATTTTTGTTTTCTCTATGTTGAGGTGTAATCCATACAGAAGGCTGCAGTCTTTGCTCTTTATCAGTAAGTAATTCAAGTCCTCTTCACTTTCGGCAAGCAAAGTTGTGTCATCTGCATATCGCAGGTTGTTAACGAGTCTTGCTCCAATCCTGATGCCACGTTCTTCAGACAGTCCAGCTTCTCAGATTATTTGCTCAGCATACAGACTGAATAAGTATGGTGAAAGGATACAACCCTGACGCACACCCTTCCTGAATTTAAACCAGGCAGTATCCCTTGTTCTGTTTGATTGACTGTCTCTTAGTTTACGTACAGATTCTGCAGGAGCACAATTAAGTGTTCCGGAGTTTCCTTTCTTTGCAATGTTATCCATAATCTGTTATGATCTACACAGTCAAATGCCTTTGCATAGTCAATAAAACATAGGTAAACATCCTTCTAGTATTCTCTGCTTTCAGCCAAGAGCCATCTGACATCAGTAATGATATCCTTCACTCACGTCCTCTTCTTAAATTTCTGGCAGTTTCCTCTCGATGTATTGCTGCAACGATTTTTGAATGATCTTTAGCAAAATTTTACTTGTGTGTGATATTAATGATATTCAATAGTTTCCACATTCTGTTGGATCACCTTTCTTTGGAATGGGCACAAATATAGATCTCTTCCAGTTGATTGGTCAGGTAGCTATCTTCTGAATTTCTTGACATAGGCAAGTGAGCTCTTCCAGCATTGCATCCATACGTTGAAACGTCTCAACTGGTATTCTGTCAGTTCCTAAGCCTTGTTTTTAGTCATTCCCTTCAACGCAGATTGAATTTCTTCCTTCAGTACCATTGGTTCTTGATCATATGCTACCTCCTGAAATGGTTGACTGTCGAATTCTTTTTGGTACAATGACTCTGTTTATTCCTTCCATCTTCTTTTGATGCTTCTTGCATTGTTTAATATTTCTCCCGTAGAACCCTGCAACTTGAGGCTTAAATTTGTCCTTCTGTTCTTTCAGCTTGAGAAATGTCAAGGGTGTTCTTCCGTTTTGGTTTTCTAACTCCAGGTCTTTCCATGTTTCATTACAATACTTTACTTTGTCTTCTTGAGCCGCCCTTTGAAATCTTCTGTTCTGCTCTTACACTTCATAAATTTCTTCCTTATGCTTTAGCTACTCTATGTTCACAAGCAAGTTTCAGAGTCTCTTCTGACATCCATTTCGGTCCTTTCTTTTTTCCTGTCTTTTTAATGACCTCTTGCTTAATGCCCTAGTCTCATCTCTCACTCCCCAACATATGCAGCCCACACTGTAGCCAAGCTTGACATTGTCTCCTAGGAAAGCTGACTTGGTTACTCCCTCCCTTCCCCTCATCTGTGATGTCTGACTCTCTCCTCTGTGGCCATGAGCATCCTGTGTGGATCCCTGTTATCTCATTTTCCACACTCGTCTGTCTTCCATGTAATCTCTTTAAGATCAGATCATTTTTTTTTTTTTTCTCGTGGGTGTCTAGCACAGTGGTGAGCCACTTCTGGGGTTTCAGATTTTCATGTCTGTGTATATGCCATTTCCTAAGCTGGAATGACCTCTTTAAAGCCCTTATTATTATTTAAAAAAAAATAAAATTTTTGATGGCACATGTTTTCAGAATTGAAATGCATACTTACTAATTGAGTGTGTTTAAACTTTTGGTTGGTAATATGGATTTGGATTTTGAGAAATATGATCTGGTAATACACACTGCCAGTAAAGTGAGTGGCACTCTGGCACCACTGATCTGTGGGAAGACAATATACCAATAAGAACTAAATAGAGAATTAATTGCAGGTGTGTTTCCATTAGGTTACAGGGGAACCTCTGGTTTTCCAAATATGACACAGAAAAACCAAAACAAACTCATCAGGGCTCCCTGACTATCACATATAAAAGCCATAATTATTCTTACTAGCCTTATGTCACAGAAATAAAAGAAAAAAAGGCAGAAGATTACAAAATTAACACATCCAGGAAGCATCATCTAACAGAATGCTCAACCTACCCAATGAGGCTTCAACTCCAGTCTGCTGGGCTTCACACATTTCAGAAGGGTCCCACCTTGATGCTAAATGCATTAGAGCCGGAATAACGTACTACCTACAAGATCCAGAGGCATAAAAACTGGCTAGTATACCATTAAACCAAAAGTAACTAAAGAGTTACCTTCCCCCAGTCTGCTATTCATCCTTCTACTCCAATCTCAGTTGTCATTCCTACTCTGGGCCACCACCATTGATCACCCACACATCACAATGTTCTGCTTTTGTGGACACGTCTGTCACCCCTACTGGACTCTGAGCATTTTAAGGAGAACACCTGTGTCTTATTTATCTTTATATCCCCAGGGTCTAGCATGGAACTTTGTGAAAGCAGGTTTTCAGTATATTTATTCAAAGAATAAATGTTACATGGAACCTAGTGGTGGGTAGTGGTGATAAGGGAATTGCTTCATGGGGAAGGATGCTGAATCAGATGAAGGGATGTTCTACCACAGCAGTTCTGTGATTTTTTAAGAAGTTGGTATGAATAGAGGAGATGGGCTAGGATATAACTAAGGATGATGTTAGTGAGGTAACATGGAACACTCTGGAGAGTTTTTTTGTTTTGTTTTTTTCTTTCTTTTGCTTAAAACAACATAAATTTATTGTCTTACAGTTCTGGAGGTCAGAAGTCTGAAGTGAGTCTTGTTATTGCTGTTAGGTGCCAACAGATCAGCTCCGATTCATGGTGACCCCATGTATAACAGAAGAAAATGTTGCCGGGCCTGTGTCATCTTTATGGTCTTTCATATGTTAGAGGCCACTTCCCTGATATTGTGAAAGATGAGACGATATCTATCCAAGATGCTCATCGAACTCCACATAAGGAAGATGTTAAAAGAAAGTCACCAAGACATATTGTAATCAAACTTGCCAAAACCAAAGATAAAGAGAGAATTATAAGAGCAGCAAGGGATAAAAGAAAAGTCACCTACAAAGGAGAGCCACTAAGAATAAACTTGGACTATTCAGCAGAAACTATGCAGGCAAGAAGGCAATGGGATGACATATTTAAAAAGTGGAAGGAAAAAAATTGCCTGCCAAGAATCATATACCCAGCAAAACTGTCTCTTAAATATGAAGGTGAAATTAAGACATTCCCAGATAAACACAAGTCTAGAGAATTCATAAAAACCAAACCAAAACTACAAGAAATACTAAAAGCAATTCTTTGGTTAGAAAGACAAGGAAATCCAAAAAACACAAAGCAAGATTATATATATATATATATAAAAAGCTCAAAACAGGGTAACAGCAATGTTATTATATAAAAGAAGACAACGTCAGAATAATAAACAGGGACTAAGAAATGTAATCATACACTTTCCGTATGGAGAGGAAGATATGGCGATACAAAGAAATAAAAGTTAGGTTTAAATTTAGAAAAATAGGGGTAAATAATAAGGTAACCACAAAGGAGACAAACTATCCTACTCATCAAAATAAAATACAAGAAAAAAATAGAGACTCAGCAGAAACAAAATCAACAACAAATATGAGGAAAGGACAATATATAAAGATAATCTACTCAGCACACAACATTAAGTGGGAAAAAGAAACTCTCAACAACACACACAAAAAAGACATCAAAAGGATAGCACTAAATTCATACCTATCCATAATTACCCTGAATGTAAATGGAGTAAATGCACCAATAAAGAGACAGAGAGTGGCAGAATGGATTAAAAAACAAGATCCATCTATATGCGGCCTACAAGAGACACACCTTAGACTTAGAGACACAAACAAACTAAAACTCAAAGGATGGAAAAAAATATATCAAGCAAACAATAGTCAAAAAAGAGCAGCAGGGGCAATATTAATTTCTGACAAAATAGACTTTAAAGTTAAATCCATTAGAAAGGATAAGGAAGGACACTATATAATGATTAAAGGGACAACACGCCAAGAAGATATAACAATATTAAATATTTATGCACCCAATGACAAGGCTGCAAGATATATAAAACAAACTCTTTCAGCATTGAAAAGTAAGATAGACAGCTCCACACTAATAGTATGAGACTTCAACACACCACTTTCGGTGAAGGACAGGACATCCAGTAAGAAGCTCAATAAAGACACAGAAGATATAAATGCCATAATCAACCAACTAGACCTCATAGACGTATACAGAACACTCCACCCAACAGTAGCCAAGTATACTTTCTTTTCTAGTGCACATGGAACATTCTCTAGAATAGATCACATATGAGGTCATAATGCAAGCCTTAGCAGAATCCAAAACATTGAAATATTACAAAGCATCTTCTCTGACCATAAGGCCATAAAAGGGGAAATCAATAACAGGAAAAGCAGGTAAAAGAAATCAAACACTTGGAAACTGAACAACACTCTGCTCAGAAAAGACTGGACTATAGAAGACATTAAGGATGGAATAAAGAAATTCAGAGAAACCAATGAGAATGAAAACACTTCCTATCAGAACCTTTGGGACACAGCAAAAGCAGTGCTCAGAGGCCACTTTATATCAATAAATGCGCACATTCAAAAAGAAGAAAGGGCCAAAATCAAAGAATTATCCCTACAACTTGAACAAATACAAAGAGAGCAACAAAAGAAACCACAGGCACCAGAAGAAAACAAATAATAAAAATTAGAGCTGAACTAAATGAAATAGAAAACAGAAAAACAATTTAAAGAATTAACAAGACCAAAAGCTGGTTTTTGGAAAAAATTAACAAAATTGATAAACCACTGGCCAAACTGACATAATAAAAATAGGAGAGGAAGCAAATAACCTGAATAAGAAATGAGAGGGGTGATATTACAACAGACCCAACTGAAATTAAAAGAATCATATCAGATTACTATGAAAAATTGTACTCTAACAAATTTGACAACCTAGAAGAAATGGATGAATTCCTAGAAACACACTACCTACCTAAACTAACACAAACAGAAGTAGAACAACTAAATAGACCCGTAACAAAAGAAGAGATTGAAAAGGTAATCTAAAAACTCACAACAAAAAAAACCCCTCGTCCGGACAGCTTCACTGCAGAGTTCTACCAAACTTTCAGAGAAGAGTTAACACCACTACTACTAAAGGTATTTCAGACCATAGAAAACGACGAAATACTACCAAACTCATTCTGTGAAGCCAGCATATCACTGATACCAAAACCAGGTAAAGACACTTCAAGAAAAGAAAATTATAGACCTATATCCCTTATGAATGTAGAAGCAAAAAGCCTCAACAAAATTCTAGCCAACAGAATTCAACAATATATCAAAAAAATAATTCACCGTGACCAAGTGGGATTCATACCAGGTATGCAGGGATGGTTCAACATTGGAAAAACCATTAATGTAATCCACCACATAAATAAAACAAAAGAATCACGTGATTTTATCAATTGATGCAGGAAAGGCATTTGACAAAGTTCAACACCCATTCATCATAAAAACTCTCAGCAAAATAGGAATAGAAGGAAAATTCCTCAACATAATAAATGGCCTCTATACAAAGCCAAAAAAATTTATACAAAGCCACTGGGGTTATACAAAGCCAACAGCCAACATCACCCTAAATGGAGAGAGTCTGAAAGCATTTCCATTGAGATCAGGAACCAGATAAGGATGCCCTTTATCACCGCTCTTATTCAACATCGTGTTGGAGGTCCTAACCAGAACAATTAAGCTAGATAAAGAAATACAGGGCATCCAGATTGGCAAGGAAGAAGTCAAAGTATCTCTATTTGCAGATGACATGATCTTATACACAGAAAACCCTAAGGAAGCCTCCAGAAAACTACTGAAACTAATAGAAGAGTTCAGCAGAGTATCGGGATACAAGACAAACATACAAAAATCAGTTGGAGTCCTCTACACCAACAAAAAGAAAACTACAGTACACTTCTGCAAGAAACCAAAAGAGACTTACATAAGTGGAAAAACGTACCTTGCTCATGGATAGGAAGACTTAACTTTATAAAAATGTCTATTCTGCCAAAAGCAATCTATACATTTAATGGAATTCCGATCCAAATCCCAAGGACGCTCTCTAATGAGATGGAGAAACAAATCACTAACTTCGTATGTTAGAGGCCATTGTTGTAAATTCTGTGTTAATACATTCACTGAGGGTTTCCCTCATTTTCATTGGCCTTCTACTTTACCAGAATTGACTCAATGGCAACTAACAACAACAACTACTACTTTACCAAACATAATACCTTTTCTAGTGATTGGTCTCTCCTGATGACATGCCCAAAGTAAGCAAGATGAACTTTTTCCATCCTTGCTTCTAAGATGAGGAAAGTTAAGTACAAAGACTATAGATTAACTTACCCAAAGTCTACACAATTAATAATTACTTGATTACTGAGATAGAAAAGAATTTTTTAACTGTGAGGAAGGTAACTGGCATGAACAAGGCTATAAATATGTAACAACTTTAACATAAAAACATGTCAGAAGATTAAAAAAAAAAAAAGGCTTTCAGGAGCACATTTGTCAAAAGATGCTTCCCAGAGACACTTCCGCTGATCCATAGCCTCACCACGCAAGCAACAGGAAAGCAATGATCTTTACAGCTAGAGACGCCTCCCCGCCCACCCATCCAAACTAGCCAACTCCCCATTCTGCCACTGTTCCCACTATAATTTCTCATGGTGCCTTTTTGAATTCACACAACTCTGTTTACTTCTCTATCAAGATTTCCTCTACTAGAAAGTCAGTTCTTATGACAGCGACTTTGTCAGCGGGGTTTGCCCCTCTTTCCCTAGCACCTAGAACAAGGCCTGGCAAATATTTTTGAATGAATGACAGAACTGATATGATTCCACCAAGATGCAGTATATTTCTTCTAGAACATTCATCTGGAGGACCAAAAACCCATTGCCATAGAGTCAATTCCGACTCAAGTAAGTCAGTAAAACTGCTCAATAAAGAAGGCTCTTTATCAACAAAGATTCATGAAAATCGTGCCCAGGGTTGATATTGGCTAGATCAGAGTTCAGGTATCCAATTCTGGAATCCATGAGCAATTTAGGAAAGAAGGAATATGTTGAGAGAGTGATAAGTATAGTGAGGGGGAGCCCATGAATAACAGAACGATTGAGCAGCTAGGACTCAAACTCTACTAGAAAATCTTTTGAAAATCAGGAGTGTGCCTGTAATTTTCTCCAAACTTACCTCCCAAAACATGTACATTTACAGCAAATACCAGTGGTGATAATGGCCTCTCTGGGTAAGCAATACCTAGGTATGACAGATAACAGTGCTGAGCAGAGCAGGAAGAAGGACCTCGCTGATACGGGAAAGGAAGAGCTTTGAAGTCAGACCAGGAACCCTAACCCAGCTTGGACCACACTAAGACTACCAGGTGGCCTTTGGCAGATGACATCTCCATCCTAAGCTTCTGGCTCTTTACCTGGAAAATGAGAACCTCTACTTTGTGATATACCTACTCCTCACTTTTCAACTATCTTGTTATCCGATATTTCACATTTATGACAATAGTAAAAATATCTACTAGCCCACTATTTTGCACATTAACAACATACATCTTGCAGTAACCCCTTCATAACCAGTGGGACATACAGAGCCCACCGACACTTTCTGCCTTTCAGGTCCAGAGGGCATATGCGACAGACTTAATATTTTGTGATCTGATTTTACATTCTCATTTTTGCATAATGCCAATTTTCTCATAATGACCCAGTCTTTGGAACCTAATCATGCCAATAAGTGAGGAATGGGTGTACTGCTTTTGAAGTGAGAATGAAATAAATCATGTTAATTCTTTAGCAGAGAATGTAGAAACTGGCTAGCAGTCTTGTTCTAGGCCAACATTTCTCATGTGACATCTGCAGGCCACATGCTTCAGAATCAATGGAGAAGGACCCCCTCCCAACTCAGATATTCTGTCTCAGTTCACCTGGCACAGAGTCAGCATCAGTTTAACAAGCTCCTCAGGTGATCCTGAGGCACAGCAAAGAAGAGGACCATACAATTACACTGAAAAACCAGTTACCATTGAGGTGATTCCTAACTCATGCTGATCCCATATACGTCAGAGTAGAACTGTACTCTGTTAGGGTTTTCATGGCTGTGACATTTTAAATGCAGTTCACCAGGCCTTTCTTCTAAGGTGTCTGTGGGTGGGTTTGAACTGCCAGCGTTTCTGTTAGTAGCCAAGTGTTTAATTGTTTATACCACCCAGAGACTCCATAATTACACTAATGCCACTAAAATCCTTGTCACATGCAGCTAAAAGCCTTAAACCTCAGGCCTGCCACTCTTAATGGCCAGCCCTGAAAACCTTTTCCCTATACAGGGAATATCAGGCAGGAGAGGTAATCAAGCCTTGACTGTAATACAGTCTGAGTATTTATTTAGGCTGTCAAATAAGAATTTCTCTTGACGTTATTTTCTCTCCATCTTACATCAAATTCACATTGTTTGCCTCAGCCCATTAAAACCCAATGGATTCTTATTCTGACATCAGCAATGTTAAGCACTTCAGAAAAAAATTTTACAGGATGTGTGCTAGCTCAGTAGTACATGCTTGTTTATACAGCTCTAATCTGACTGAGTGGGCAGGAACCTCAAGGGGAAAGAAGGAAGAACAACAGCTCTAAAGAACAAATAACTCTTTCTGTTATAGCAGAGTCTGCCAACTTGACATTTCCTATATGCTCAAAGTTCAAATGACAGATTGAGTGTCTGTATTCAGGTAATGCACCAAAGATCTTAAAGCAAGGCGATAGCACTCAACCCCTAAGGGACAATTCTTGTGGCAATGCCAAGTACCCATTATTTTACAGGAATATAATATGTGATCATTTCATCCTTCAGTTAGAAATCAACAGTTCCCAAAAGCTGGCCCATGAATCTGAACCAGGCTAGCAGCCTCAGAAACACTCAGGAGATATTCTAAAGATACATATTCCTGTGTTCCCATGCTCCAGAAATCCCAATCCGGTAGACCTAGGGTGGAAACCCTGGCGACGAAGTGGTTAAGAGCTACAGCTGCTAATCAAAAGGTCGGCAGTTCGAATCTACCAGGCACTCCTTGGAAACCCTATGGGGCAGTTCTACTCTGTCCTATGGGGTCGCTGTGAGTCAAAATCAATGCCACGGCAATGAGTTTAATCTGCCAACTTTTAGGTTAGCGGTCAAGCGCGAACCTTTTGCAACATCCAGGGGGCTTAACTACAAGTGGATATTATTATTCCCACTTAAAAAAAAAATAGTTGCTGTCAAGTCAACTCTAACTAATGGCGACCTCATGTGTGTCGAAGTAGAACTGTGCTCCACAGGCTTTTCAATGGCTGATTTTTCTGGAATTAGATTGCCAGGCCTTTCTTCTAAGGCATCTCTGAGTGGACCTGACCTACCCTTTTGCTCCACCTGAGCATGGTAACCACTTGTATCACCCAAGGACTCCATTCCCACTCTAAATAGAGAAAATTGGGACTCAAGAACAGATAATGTGCCCAAAGTATCTCAATTTGTAAGCCAAGAAACCAGGATTCCAATCCAGGACCAACTTCAATGCCCACAGTCTTTCCATCATGTCAATCTTGGTCTCCTGTGAAACTACCTGTATAAAGTCTAGCCCAGGTAGGACCTCAACTAATTTGTGTTTCCTTCATTCTACTCCTAGTGTATCAGTGAAGTCAACATCCTCATATCAATCCCCACCTTAAGACATATAAAATGCAATCTTCTTTAAGTTGCCACAACTGCCTGACAGCCTAAACAAACTCGTCTACCAAAGCTGCTTATAAAGGAAAATATTTTGCAATCCTTAGTTTAAACAAAGCTCCTAAAATTTAAACTGGGAGGGAGAAGTGGAAAGTTCCCCCATATAACCTGATGTGCTTGGCCACTGGAGTCTGTATGAGCCAGTGACTGCTTCACAATTCTGTTACTCAATCATTGCTTAAAGTCCAGGTCTGCCCAGGTATCCTCTCTTACCAGGACTCTGAACTCCACACTGCTCTAACACCCCCAGATCCCATCAACTCCCCACCTACATTTCCCACCCTTTGAATTCTTCTTGTGGAAACAGTGGGCCCACTATGTCCTTCTACCACCTCTCTTAACTTTTACCTCTGTGACCTTAAGGGAAACTTGGCTTCCCCCAGTGACAGTCCCCCTCACCCCGCACAGCCCAACTGTCCTTACTCCATGTATCTCAAGACCAGGAACTAAGGTAGGCAGCCTCCTGGCTCTCTACTGAATCTTCAAATGATTTCCCTCCCTTCTTCCCACACAAATCCCTGTTCCTGTGACACTTAACACTATCAGGCTATGCCACTTTCTTCCCGTCCTCACTGCTGTTTTCCACCTTCCTTCTGCTTATGCCTTTTCAGTTCCTGAAGTACTTGACCTCAAGATCTCAGAGGTTTTCTTCTCCATCCTTCACTTCTTCATCAATGTTGGTGACTTTAACTTCAGAGTCAAAGACCTATTTGAAAGCTGGTCTCTAAGTCCCTTTATTTCGTCACCTCCACTCCTCCTCAGCCACCCTCCCAAATGGTTATCCCCTGAACTTTGTCATCACCAGCAACTGTACCACCTCAAATCCCGATACAAACACCTCCATGCTGTCCACTTTCCTTCCTCCATCTCACTTAGTCTACATTCAGTGCAAACATTCTCCAAACTCATGTAGGCATTTAATCCATTGAACTCACAACTTTTTTACTAATCATTTACTCTTCACTTAGCTTTCATAGTCTTCATTCACTGGCTTAAATTCCATGCTCCTTCATTATTATTACTCCCTGGAAAACACCCTCAATCTCTCACCTGCCGCTTTCTATGTCATAATGTTCTAGCAAAACCAAACATTAGTGGAACTCAAATATCCACCACCTCCAAGCAGATGAAACATTCTGGGGTGAGAAAGAACCACAGACATACTTAAAATTCATGACCACAAACTTTAAATGAGTGGCCAACACTGTCCAACAAACCTAAAATGTTTTCCTACCCAAGTTTACTTTCTCCCTTTCTAAATTGGCTATTTTATATCTTCTCCTTGCTCAAACTTTACACATCATCTCTCGATTTTCAGTTGTGGTCTCACACTGAAACTACATTGAAGAAATGGAAGTCAGCAGAGGGCAAGTCCCTCATCTTTAGACACTCACACTAGGGCCACACCATGTTCTCTATCTTCTGTCTTATCACAATAAAGGCAGTGTTGCTGTGCTTTCTAAGAGGAAGTTCCTCTAGCTTTTTTCTAGATCACATTATCTCTTACCTCCTAGAAGACTTTATTCCTTCAACCAGCACTTACTGTTTTTGTGTCCACAATCTCTCCCTCTCTTCAAGACCATGCCCAATATCTCTGTCTCTTCTAGATCACAGAAACATCCTCCCCATTCTCCCATTTTTAAGAAACCATGCTCTGGCTCCACATCTCCCACTAGCTAGGCTCCATTTCTCATTGCCATTTCACAGTAAAACTGGAACCATAAACTGGTAGAAACACTTAAAAGGTTAATTCTGACAAATTGCTGGATGCTGATGGTAGACGAGAGTAAGACTGAGAAATCCCTGAGGTTACAGTCTTAGGGTGGCCTATACATTTTCATGGGCCTTACCTCCAGGAACCCCACCAGTTTCTCCCTGTGAAGATTGGAGAAAAACCCCCCCATGTCTCTGGTAGGGAAAAGGGAAGATTAAGCATTATGCCCAGAGTCTTCTTCATAATGAAGGTCTCATCTTCAGAGGAAACTTTTACAGAGCCTTATCGCAGCTGAGGAAACCCTGGTGGCATAGTGGTTAGGAGCTACAGCTGCTAACCAAAAGATTGGCAGTTCAAATCCACCAGAATCTCCTTGGAAACCATATGGGGCAGCTCTATTCTGTCCCATAGGGTTGCTATGAGTAGGAATCAGCTAGACGGCAATGAGTTTGGTTTGATTTTTATCTCAGTCCCTTCCAGCCTTCGATCTCATTAAGCAGGGGAAAACACAGTTACAATGGGTCAGGGCTTCGAGAAAATAGATTGAGAACACCGCAACCAGGGAAGGGAGTAGGAGGTAGAGGGAAAAAAAGCTATAAGACTGGAGAAATATTTGTGAAGTTCAAAATCCCAAGACACAGGCCCACTAAAAGGTAGAGATTTAATCATCACAGGCCTTACCACCACATCAACAGGGCTCCAGTAAAATAGCAGTGGATTGCAGCTGAAAGAGCTATAAGACGTAGACTTTCTCTAAGGAGGAACACTTACGGAAGCCCAAAGACAACAGGGGAAATAAAAGGAAGGACTCTAGAGGAATTTAAGCTTCCATACCTAACAAACATTAAACACAGCCCAACTCCTAGCCATATTAACATAAAACCTCACACTAAAAGCCTATTTACCTCAGCTCTTATTGCATGATAGAGCATGTCTGGCTTTAAACAAAATTACCAGGCATGTGAAATGGCAAGAAAAAAACACAGTCTGAAGAGACAAAACAATCATAAGAATCAGACTAAGATATGATACAGATGCTGGAATTATCAGACAGGAAACTTAAAATTACTATGATTAATATGTTATAGATTCTAATGAAAAGTAGAAAACATGTAAGAATAGATGGTAATGAGAGCGGAGAGATGGAAACTAAGAAAGAATCAATAGGAAATGTTAGAAATCAAAAACACCATAACAGAAATGAAGAATGCCTTTAATAGGCTTATCATTAGACTTGAAATGGCAAAGAGTCAGTGAGCTCGAAGACAGGTCAATAGAAACTTCCCAAACTCAAATGCAAAGAAAGAATAAAAAACAACAAAGGGCATATATGAACTGTGGAATAATATCAAAAGGTGTAACATATGTGTAATTGGAATACCAGAAGGAGATGAAAGAGAGAATGGAGTAAAAGAAATATTTGAGGTAATGATAGCCGAGAACTTTCCAAAATTAATGACAGACATCAAATCACAGATCTAGGAAGCTCACAGAACACCAGTAAAGACAAATACCAAAAAACTACATCCAGGTATATCATATTCAAAATGCAGAAAATCAAAGACAAAGAGAAAAATCTTGAGAGAAGGCATACAAAAAAACAAATACCTAACATGTAGAGGAACAGGAGCCCTGGTGGCACAGTGGTTAAAAGCTATGGCTGCTAACCACAAGGTCAGCAGTTTGAATCTACCAGCCACTCCTCAGAAACCCTATGGTACAGTTCTACTCAGTTCTATAGGGTCACTGTGAGTCAAAATTGACTCGACAGCAATGAGTTTGTTTCTTTTTTTTTTTTTCCTTGATATAGAGGAACAAGGAGAAAATTTACAGTAAGCTTATCATCAGAAACCGTGCAAACAAGAAGAAAGCAGAATGAGATATTCAGAATGTTCAAAGAAAAAACCCACCGACCTAAAATTCTATATCCAGTGAAATTATCCTTCAAAGTAGAAGGAGAAATAAAGACTTTCTCAGACAAACAAAAACTGAGGTAATTCACCACCAGCAGACCTACCCTGCAAGAAATGCTAAAATAAATTCTTCAGGCAGATGGAAATAATATAAGCCAGAAACTTAGCTTCACATAAAGAAAGGGCAAGCATCAGAAATGGAATAAATGAAGGTAAAATAAAATCTTTTATTTTTCTTATTCTTAATTTATCTAATACAAAGAACCAAAAAAGCCCAAACTCACTGCCGTCAAGTCTATTCTGACTCATAGCAACCCTATAGGACACAGTAGAACTCCCTTTAGAGTTTCCAAGGAGCGCCAGGTGGATTCAAACTGTTGACCTTTTGGTTAGCAGCTGTAGCACTTAACCACTGCGCCAGCAGGGTTTCCATAGAAAAGATAGACACTTTTAAACAATATTCCTAAACTATGGAGGAAAAAAAAGGCTAGCGTATCAATGGCTTTTTACCCTAACAGAGAGCCCTGGAATAGCCCTTGACAATTAACTAGCCAAGGTTGGCAAACTAGGGCTTGTGGGACAAATTAAACTTGACACCTGTCTTTGTATAGTCCATGAGCTAAGGACTTTTAAATGGCTTAAAAAACTGTCAAAAGAAGACTAACATTTTATGACACATGAAAATTATATGAAATTCAAATTTCTGTGTCCATTAATACAGTCTTATAAATAAATGCCCATGTGTTTACTTATTGTCTAGGATTGCTTTTACTCTACAATCTCAAAGCTAAGTAGTTGCGACAGAAACCATATCATATGGCCCACATGGCTTAAAATATTTACTATTTGCTCCTTAACAGAAAAGGTTTCTTGTCCCTTGAGTAAATCCAATCATTTTATTTTTCAGAGGATGAAGTTGAGGCCTGGGGTGGTCAATTTATGGCCAAATGTCATTCAGCTGGTTAGTAACAGAGCCGGCATTAGAATTCACATCTTAACTCCCAAATGCCTCCCTTCTCAAACGAGAGGAGTTACATTTCCTAAATATGGGTTCTAAGATTGTGGTTTGTAATATTATTCCCTGTAGGGACTGCAGAAGTAACTTATTCTTATTTCACATGAAAGACTATGTGACTGCTAGGAAGAAGTGGGAGTGCCAGAGAAAGCTTTACCAATTTTTATATACAAGAAGGGGATGACTAAGAGATGAAGAGAATGACATGTTCCCAGAGGACCTAAAAAGACAAGTGCTCCTATTGGCTTTTCTTTTTTTTTAAGAGTATAAATTTTATTCCTTGGATTTTGTTGTCTCCTTTCTTTCCCTTTTTTTAAGAACTGGTAAAATCAGTATGTTTATACCCTAAAGTCCTGTCAGTTTGTCATACTGTGGTAACTTATGGGTTGCTATGATGGAAACTATGCCACTAGTATTTTAAATACCAGCAGAATCACCCATGGTGAACAGGCTTTAGTGGTGCTTTGCACAATAAAACAGACTAGGAAAAAAGACCAGGCAATCTATTTCCAAAAATTAGCCAATGTAAACCTTATGGATCACAACAGAACATTGTCCAACTTGCTTGCTTTGGACACGTCATCAAGAGGGATCAACTGTTGGTGGTGCACACCATGTTTGGTGAGGTAGAGGGCCGAAGAGGGAATGGGAGACCCTTAGCAAGATGGAATGGCACCACAGCTCCAATGATGGACGTGAACATGCCAGCAATTGTGAGGATAATGCAGGACCAGGCAATGTTTTGTTCTGTTGTACATAAGGTTGCCACAAGTGGGAGTCTACTTGATGGCAGCTATCTATCTCTATACCCTAAAACTGGGCATTTAAATGTAATATAGGGTGCATCTCTTCTGTGACTCTGTAATGTATATACCTGGAGCAGCAATAGTAGGTTCTCCCTCTTTTAGAGATAATAGAACTTATCAAAAGAAAGATCTAGTCATAAAACTCACCAGCCAGAAAAAATATAGGTCAAAGAAGTAACGACTGTATATATCCCTGAGGGTTTGTTTTTACAGTTTTACTCCTACCACCATGTATATGGAAGACAAAAATAGTACAGTGAGAATGTTCCACTTCCCACAAGAAGGAACTAGCTCATTAACAGACCAACCCTCAAGAACAACTAGAAAAGTTGGATAAAATATTAAAAAACAGAAGGCTACCAAGACAATAAGGACACGTGAGACCAAGATCCAGGAGGAAATGGAAGTGCAGAGGTGACATTCCACTCTGCAGAAGTCTCATGCAGCTATGGTTTTGAGGCACTTATACAAATTCAACATCCATTCATGAAAATACTCTTAGCAAATTTGGAATAGAAGGAAATTTGCTTCGTCTGATAATTTACAGCAAACATAATTCTTAATAATGAAATTCTGAAAACTTTCCCACTGAGATTAGGAATAATACAAGGATGCTCACTACCACCTTTGCTATTCACCATTCGATTGGTGGTCTTAGCCAATGCAATAAGTACATAAATAAATAAAAGGCATAATGACTGGAAAAGAAAAAGTAAAAGCTGTTTTGTTGGTAACGTGATTGTGTACATGGAAAATAAATTAATAATCCACAGAGGACTATTAGAATTCTTAAGTGAATTTAGTAAAGGCACTGGATACAAGGTCAATCTATAAAAATCAATCGTATTTCTATACACCAGCAATATTTTTTAAAAGATGTCATTCATAATAACATTAACTTCAAATGCTATGAATATATCTAAGGAAAAATATGTAATATCTTTACAATGTAAAAAGGTACAAAACATTAAGAAAATGAAAGAATATATAAGTAAATAGAATATACCTTGCTGGTGGATTGAAATAGTTAACATTGTAAAGGCATAGTCTTAGTTATCTAGTGCTACTGTAACAGAAATACCACAAGCAGATGGATTTAACAAAGAGAAGTTTATTTTCTCACAGTAAAGTCAGCTAAAAGTGCAAATTCAGGGTGTTAGCTCCAGGGGAAGGCTTTCTCTCTCTGTCAGCTCTGGAGCAAGATCCTTGTCCTCAATCTTTCCATGGTCAAGTAGCTTCTCAGGCACAGGGACCCCAGGTCCAAAGGATGAGCTCTGCTCCTGGTGCTGCTTTCTTGATGATATGAGGTCTCCAGTCTCTCTGCTCGCTTCTATCTTTTATATCTCAAGAGATTGCCTCAAGACACAATCCAATCCTGTAGTTTGGGTCCTGCCTCACTAACACAACTGCCATCCATCCTCCCTCATTAACATCATACAGGCAGGATTTACAACATATAGGAAAATCACACAATACTGGGAATCATGGTCCAGCCCAAATGATACACACATTTTTGGGGGGACATAATTTCAATCCGTAACAGGCATTTACTTCCAATTTGACCTAGAGGTTTAATGCAATCCAAATCAAAAGCCCACCTAAAGATGATTCTGAAATTCATGTGGTAATTTAAATGGCTAAGGATAACCAAAGTATTCTTAAAATAAGAACAAAGCTAAAGAATATGCACTACTGGATATTAAGGCTTACTATAAAGATGTTTCAACAAACAGATGCAGCGTTGGAGGTGCTCACTCATCTATGCCAAGAAATATGGAAGACAGCTTCTTGGCCAACTGACTAGAAGAGATCCACATTTATGCCTATTCCCAAGAAAGGTGATCCAACCGAATGTGGAAATTACAGAACGATATCATTAATATCACACACAAGCAAAATTTTGCTGAAGATCATTCAAAAACGGCTGCAGCAGTATATCAATAGGGAACTGCCAGAAATTCAGGCCTGTTTCAGAAGAGGACGTGGAACCAGGGATATCATTGCTGATGTCAGATGGATCCTGGCTGAAAGCAGAGAATACCAAAAGGATGTTTACCTGTGTTTTATCGACTATGCAAAGGCATTCGACTGTGAGGATCATAACAAACTATGGATAACATTGTGAAGAATGGGAATTCCAGAACATTTAATCGTGCTCATTAGGAACCTTTACATAGATCAAGAGGCAGTTGTTTGGAAAGAACAAGGGGATACTGATTGGTTTAAAGTCAGGAAAGGTGTGTGGCAGGGCTGTATTCTTTCATCGTACCTATTCAATCTGTATGCTGAGCAAATAATACAAGAAGCTGGACTATATGAAGAAGAACAGGGCACAGGATGGGAGGAAAACTCATTGACAACCTGCGTTATGCAGATGACACAACCTTGCTTGCTGAAAGTGAAGAGGATTTGAAGCACTTACTAATGAAGATCAAAGACCATAGCCTTCAGTATGGATTGCACCTCAACATAAAGAAAATAAAAATCCTCACAACTGGACCAACGAGCAACATCATAATAAATGGAGAAAACATTGAAGTTGTCAAGGATTTCGTTTTACTTGGATCAACAATCAAAAGCCATGGAAGCAGCAGTCAAGAAATCAAAAGACGCATTGCATTGGGTAAATGTGCTGCAAAGGAGCTCTTTAAAATGTTGAAGAGCAAAGATGTCAGCTTGAAGACTAAGGTGCGCCTGACCCAAACCATGGTATTTTCAATCGCATCATATGCATGTGAAAGCTGGACAGTGAATAAGGAAGACCAAAGAAGAATTTACACCTTTGAATTGTGGTGTTGGCAAAGAATATTGAGTATACTATGGACAGCCAAAAGAACGAACAAATCTGTCTTAGAAGAAGTACAATCAGAATGCTCCTTAGAAGCAAGGATGTCGAGACTGTGTCTTACATAATTTGGACATGTTATCGGGAGGGATCAGTTCCTGGAGAAGGGACATCATGCTTGGCAAAGCACAGGGTTAGTGGAAAAGAGGAAGACCCGCAAGGAGGTGGATTGACATAGTGGCTTCAACAACGAGCTCAAGCATAATGACGATTGTAAGGATGGCGCAGGATTGGGCAGTGTTTCGTTCTGTTGTGCATAGGGTCACTATGAGTCGGAACTGACTCAATGGTACCTAACAACAACAACATAAAGCTATAGTAATTAAGACAGTGTGGTATCAGTATATGAATAAACAAATAGAACAAGAGAATGGACTAGAAAGTATAGAAACAGACCCACCTTTCTATGGTTACCTGAATTATATGACATTTCAGAACAGTGGAAAAGACTTATCAATAAGTGGTGCTGGGCTAATGGAATATTCATATGTTATGGACTGAATTGTGTCCCCCAAAAACGTGTTGTAAATCCTAACCTCTATGCCTATGGTTATAATTGCATTTGGGAATGTCTTTGCTTTGTTATGTTAATGAGGCAGGGTTAGTGTAGGGTATGTGGAGTTAACCACTTTTGAGATATAAAAGAGATTAAAACAAGCAAGCAGGCAAGCAGAGATGGGGGAAGAGAGATGCCAAGTCACATGAAGATAGCCCAGGAGCGGAAGCTAAAAGAGACAAGGACCATCCTCCAGAGCCGACAGAGACAGAAAGCCTTCCCCTAGAGTCAGCCTCCTAAACTGTGAGCAAATAAATTTCTGTTCTTTAAAGCCACCCATTTGTGGTAATTCTGCTATAGCATCACTAGATAACTAAGAAACGCAAAATAAATCCTGACCTCTTTTTCACACCATAGACAAAAATCAACCCCAAGTGGATTTTTTTTATCTCAAGATAAAAGTAAAACAATAAGGTTTCTAAAAATTAAAATAGAGAATAGCTTCATGACCTTAGGATAGGCAAAATTTCCTTCAGCAGGCACAGAAAACAATATTCATAAAGAGATTGATAAATTGGATTACATTAAAAGTAAGATCTATTTATCAAAAAAGGGTTAAAAAGCAAGTCACAGAGTGGGAAAAGAGATTTAAAATACATATGACTGATAAAAAAAATTTTGTATTTAGAGTATATTTTTTTAAAAGAAAACTCTACAAATTTATAACCAAAAGGGAGAGAAACCAATAGAAAAATAGGCAATAGACTTGAACAGGCACTACAAAAAGGTTGAAATAAAGTGGCCAAAAATGTTAAAAAGGCACAATATTATTAGTCATGGGGAAATGCATATTGAAACCACAGTGAGACACCATGATACACCTACTAGAATGGTTAAGCTCCAAAGTTGGACAAGGATATGACCAACTGAAACACTCATAAACTGTTGATAGGAGTATAAATTAGGACAACTTAGGAAAACTCTTTGTAAGGATGTACTAAGCTGAACATAAGGAGCCCTCGTGGCACAGTGGTTAAGAGCTTGGCTGTTAGCTGAAAGGTCAGCAGTTTGAACCCACCAGCCACTCTGTGGCAGAAGGATGCAGCAGTCTGCTTCTGTAAAGATTATAGCCTTGGACACTCTATGGGGCAGTTCTGCTTTGTCCTATAGGGTTGCTATGAGTCAAAATCAACTCAATGGCAATGGGGAAGCTGAACACATGGATAAGCCATAACCTAGCAATCCAGTCTTAGGCATAGACCAAATGGAAATGCATTCATATATGCACCAATGCATACGTACAAGCAGTTCATAGCAGGATTATTCATAATAGCCCTAAACTGGAAATATCCCAAATGTCCAGCAACAGTATATGAGTATATTGTAGTATATTCATGCAGTGGAATGCTGTACAGAAATATAAATGAATAAATGACTGCTACACATCACAACATGGATGAATGTTTCAAACAATATTGATCATGAGCCAGAAAGTAAGAGTATATCACATATGTACGATTCCATATATATTTCATAGACTTAAAAAATGACAAAGTTACGACGTTAGGAATCAACATACTGGTGGCATCGGGGAAAAGAGGGTATGTAGTCACTAGAACTCATAGTGACCCCATAGGACAGAGCAGAACTGCCTCATAGGGTTTCCAGGGCTATAAACCTTTACGGAAACTGACTACCACATCTTTCTCCTGCGGAGCCGTTGGTGGGTTCGACCACTGACCTTTCAGTTAGTTAGGAGCTGACCCCTTAACCACTGCACCACCTGACGACAACAGGTTTTGTTTTGTTGTTTTTTTTTTTGGTTAGTCATTGGAAGAGTATGTGAGGTGGTTTCTGGGTGACAGGTAATTTTCTATTTCTTGGTCTGGGTAGAGGTGACGTGAGTGTATTTACTATGTGAAAATTCATCGAGCAATGATTTGTGTACTTGCCTGTATAAATGTTACAGTTTAAAAGAACTGCGTATTTTTTTAAAAGATAGTAAAAATAAATGCAGATCTGGGAGAAGGGTACAGTATCTCAGGCTCTTAACGTGGCACTTGAGCTATGTCCTGTATGGGGATGCAGTCCCAGGGATACGGCTGCAGGGCTCGTGGAGGAGCCAGAGGTGTCTGCCACCACTGTGTATACTCACTCCTGTGTCTGTACATCAGGCATGGAAAAGGAGCAATAATCGCTGAGTGAGAGACCTGCAATGCAGGTGGGAGGAGATTAAAGGATTAAGGGAAAGCCTCATATTATCCAAAAGCTGTTTTTTGAATAATGAAAGTCTTCCAACTCTTAAAAGAGTATTTCAGAACTTCCAAAGAGTGGCTGAAATACTCTGCATTTGTTCTTAATAACCTCCTACTCTCTAGCAAATAAAATCCAAATTCCTTCAGCCACTTTAGAAGATTGAGGTAGTCACTGCTTCTGTTTGCCTGGTATATTTTTTTTCTTTAAAATTGCTTTTTCTAGTAAAGAAGGATAAGACTGTGAACTGTCTGGCCAGAGCAGATCATCTCAGTGCCTACATCAATTGAGCCAAGGTGGGCATGCGACTGGCCAGGACCAATCAGAGTTCTTCCCCGAGACTTAAATAAACACACACACACACACACACACACACACACACGGATCTTTTCCTGTGGGATGACTGTGCTGAAAGGGTGTGAGATATTAGTGATCATCTTCTGTTTCTCTATTGGCACACAAGGAGGAAGTCGAGATGATGAGGTATTGAGCAAGAGTGTGGACAATATCACTTAATTCCCCGGATCCAGACATGACTGAATGCCCAGATACATCAGCCCAATACATTCCCTTTTTCTTGATTTGGTTTGAATTTTGCTTCAGTTCAGTAGGGCTTTTGTTGCCTGCATTCAAGAGAGCTCTGGCTAATCATCACCATCATCATAGACTGACCTTAATTTTCATTTCTAGTCTTGTCATAGTTCATATATAACCAAGAACATGGCCAATGCCTTATATAACCAACAGCATGGTCAATCCTAACCACAAGAAATCTTCCCTAACTGAGAGTTCCCAATAATCAAAGTTCAATTTAAACCAGTCTACTTCTAATACATTTTTGATAACCAACTAGTCATTTCTGTTAAGAATTAGAAAAGATAAGAAACTGGGAATTAAAAACTGGTTTTTAAAAGCAGTGATGGTGGGTGGAGTGTGTTACAAGGCAGATGGTAGGCAGGAGAAGTGAGTTTTGCAGTAAAGCTTTAGAAAACTAAAGGAAGACAAAGAAATGAAAACCCGGAGTTGACAGCATATACTCTGGCATGAAGCTAAACATCCTATGCATTGGGGTGAGATATCCGAGAATCTCCAAAATTAGTCATGCCAAGTAAATTAAATAAAGTTTATCCTAAGCTTTATCCATTTTACCCTTGGGCCATAGAGAGACCCAGGAATCAGCGATCAACTCTCAAAGCTGAAAGTCTGAAAGGTATTGAATATTTGGACTGAGCGCCTGACACAGTAGGGGAGATGTCCATTTGCGTGGGGATCGTGCATTGACTGTAATAAAGCAAAACCATTCACATGTATTTCACTGCAAGGAAGCAACATCCTGGAAAACAGTAAAGTGTCTAGAAACTCAGTGTGGCAAACCCCCTTATTACCAACATAAAAACATAAAACCAAACCAGTTGCCATCAAGTCGATTTCAACTCATGGCAACCATGTGCATATAGAATAGAACTGCTCCAGAGGGTTTCCAAGGCTGTGAGCTTTCAGAAGTGAATGGCCAGGCCTTTCTTTGGAAGCATCTGTGGGTGAGTTTGAACTGCCAACTTTTCAGTTAGTAGTTGAGTGATTAACTGTTTGCACCATTCAGGGACTCCTATTATCAATGTTAAAAAACCATAAACCCATTGCTCGCGAGTCGATTCTGACTCATAGTGACAGTATAGGACAGAATAGAACTGCCCCTATAGAGCATCCAAGAAATGGCTGGTGGCTTCTAACTGCTGACTTTTTGGCTAGCAGCTGTAGCTCGCCATAGCTCTTAACCACTGTGCCTCCAGGGCTCCATTACCAACATTAGGTGAGTAAAATGTCAATCTACTTTGTCTTCTCATTTTACTTTCAATACACAAAATAAATATTTATTGGAAGTTTCACTTACAACCCAGATTTCCCTTATTCCTGTTTTTCCCTTATGTTTTAAGTTCTTCAACATGGATTTCTTCTGCCAAAAAGATTTTTAAGGTCATGACTCTCAGTAGGGGAGTATTAATATTCTTTGCACATTCCTTGCACTTTGTCACTTTTCTCGCTTTATTTACACTTAAACACCTATAGTACACACTTGCCACCCCATCCCCATCTCTGCAGACCCCAAATCCACTGGGTCCTCCAAAGCTCTATTCAACCTCTTCAATGAAATCTCTCAGTGGGAAGTAACCCCTCCCTTTTTTCAACCCTTCTTACCACATTCTGTTTCTCCATCTTAGCCCGACCCCCCCCCCCCCCACGGAATTTTGAGCTTCTTTAACACAGGATTAATCGTCTGAGTAATCATCATTTTATACACAGCGCCTATAAAAGGGTCTTTGGTAGTGGGACTCACTGCCCGATGTGGACAAGCAGGGCAAGGATCAAGGAAGAGCAGCAGAGTCCTTAAACCAACTCTGACCTGGGATAGGTACCTCTCCTCCTTTGGCACGATACCAGTCGACTAACCAGACGTTATTTCCAGGACCACTCTTTCAGTAATGCCTTCATAGCAATCACAGTTTCTCAGTTCTATTCTGCAACTAGGGAGAATGCAGACCAACAGTGTTAAGCTACTTTGTCTAATGTCACCTACACCTGGCTACGGGCAGAAACCAGCAGCCAAGCTCCTAAACTACTGTATTTTTACACAAATAGCACTCGCCTTCTAAGTGTGTTTGCCAACCACTCCCTCCCCCATCGCGAGGTATTTTCGTAAGCAGTTTTTTTTTTTTTTTACAGCAACGTGAAAAAAATTGGCAAGGCAGCACCTCTGAAAATACTTTGCAGGGGGAGTGGTTGGCAAACAAACGTATAAGTGGTGCATTATTTGTGTAAAACTATACTATCTGCTATTCTGAAAGTTAAGGTGCCTTCCCCTGCACCCCCAAATCTAAAACACAATCGATAAATGTATTCTTTGTGAATGCATACTTTCTATTTTGATGAGCTGCTGAATCAGTCCTTGTACTAGGATGTATGGTCAGCAAAATGGTATAATGGCATCTTCCTGCTTGGTTTGGAATCTGAACACAGTAGTCCTTATGCAGCACTTTAAAGGAAAAATACACTGGACGTTTTTTAAAGTTATTGTCTTTTTTCTGCAAAGGTCACAAACAGTAAAACAAAGCCATCTCAAACAAGCATTTAGTTTGGATTGGCAATGTAGATCTATATATATATTTCTAATTGGAATAGTTACTAATGATTAGAGATTAAGGAGCCGTGGCTGCCCAGTGGTTAAAGCACTTGACTGCTAACCACAAGGTCAGCAGTTTGAAACCACCAGTGGCTCTGCAGGAGAAAGATGCGATGGTCTTCTTCCGTAGAGATGTACAGCGTTGGAAACCCTATGGGGTCTCTATGAGTTGGCATCAACTCAACCGCAGTGGGTGGATTAGAAATTGAATTGAAAATATAGCAACAACTGGTCTTGTTGAGTGGAGCATGCCCTTTTCACTTTACCACAGTCCTCATCTGTCCCTAATGCATGCCAACTCTGAGGTCCAGAGCCAGTCACCATTCATCATCACACATGGGTGGCTGTTGGGCTTTTAGAAAAGAGGAGAGTGTTATTTGGTACCCATATTTCTATCGAAAATGAGTCAAAGGGCCTCATGTTTCAAGAAAAATGAATATGCGTGTATTTCCTTCTGAAAGTAAAACGTTCTATATGTTTAACACGCAGAAAATGTTTTTGATGAAAAAATTCAACTTAAGTTAACTGTTGTGAAAGAAACCCCGCTTGCTTCACTTCTTTACCTAACTGGCCTGTGTTTGAGTTTATAAACCATTTTCTAAGGCTTTTTTCTTCATTCTTTCCACAAATAGCCATTAAACAATTACTATGAACTAGACTGTGTCAGACGCTGGGGCTGGTGTTATTGTTAGTTGTTAGTTGCTGCCGAGTCAATGAATAAATTGAGTAAAACAGAACTCCTATTCCCATGGAATGTATATTCTAGTGGAAGGAGACAGACAATATACAAATAAATACACATAATGCGACATCATAATGATAAAAACCAGTTGCTGTTCAGTTGATTCAAATTTATGATGACATAATGTGTGTCAGAGTAGACCTGTACTCTGGTTAAGTGCTCAGCTGCTAACCGAAAGGTCGGTGGCTCGAACCTACCAGCCACTCTCCGCAGAAAGATGCTTCAGTCTGCTTCCGTAAAGATTTACAGCTTTGGAAACCCTGTGGTGCAGTTCTCCTTCGTCCTATAGGGTTGTTATGAGTAGGAATTTGACTCAACAGCAACGGGTTTGGTTTTTGGTTTTAACCTTTTGGACAGAGATCACCAGGTCTTTCTTCTGAGGGGCCTCTGGGTAGGTTCAAACTGCCAACCTTTTGGTTACCAGTCAAGCGCTTAACCATTTGTGCCACTCAGCGTCTCCTAAGGGTGCACTACTATGACTATATTCCAGACATCTGTACCACCCATAGATAAGACTATGAAAAAAATAGTCTCAGTAAGGCAATAAAGAGCAATGGGTAGAGGCAAGGGTGACTATTTTAGACAAGATGGTCTGGGACAGCATCTGATGATGGAGATTTTATGTTAACTCTTTCTCTGAAAGCAAACATGTTTAATGACCATTTATTATCAACATCTCTCACCTGAAAAGCTCACCTTTAATCCTCTCTTCACCTATGAAATTTCTACCTGTTTCCCAAGGCCAGTCTCTTCCAGATCTGATAAACAATGTTCTCTCCTTTACCTGAACTGAACTGTCCTTACTGTCATCTATTTGCTCCTTAATCTGACTCATAAAATTCCACACATTCTTTTTCTAAACTCTCATTAACATCCTTATTGTTAATTTTCTGTTTATTTCTATCAACTCTCCAAGGCAAGTGAAATTATTGCAACAGTGGGGTTTCTGTTTATCCCCTGTCTTAGTCATCTAGTGCTGCTGTAACAGAAATACCGCAAGTGGCTGGCTTTAACAAAGAGAAGGTTATTTTCTCACAGTCCAGTAGGCTAGAAGTCTGAATTCAGGTGCCAGCTCCAGGGGAAGGCTTTCTCTCTCTGTCAGCTCTGGAGGAAGGTCCTTGTGATGCATCAGTCTTCTGTTGGTCTGGGAGTATCTCAGCACAGGAACCTCAGGTCCCAAAGGACACGCTCTGCTCCTGGCACTGCTTTCTTGGTGGTATGAGGTCCCCAACTCTCTGCTTGCTTCCCTTTCCTTTTATTTATTGAGAGATAAAAGGTGGTGCAGGCCACACTCCAGGGAAAATCCGTTGACATTGGATCAGGGATGTAGCCTGAGCAAGGGTGTTATACCCCACCCTAATCCTCTTTAACCAGAGATTACGATTTATAAAACATAGGAAAATCACAAAATGGAAGACAACCACCCACACATGGCCTAAGTTGACACATATTTTAGGGGGACACAATTCAATCTATTACATCCCCCATAGCACCTTGTGATATATCAGAGAGACCCAGGACTTTGGGGTCAAATTAGATCTGAACTTAAATCTTGGTTTTACCACTCAGTAATTATCTGACCTAGGGCAAGTGGCTGAACCTCTTTTCAGCTTTGGTTTCCTCATCTGTAAAATGGGAGTAATACTGCCTAAATTCTGAAAAGGCTTCTGATCCATAGAGAGCTTTACAAATGAGGATTGTCATTTTGTTAAGATCAGCTCACCTCATACCACAGATCCATAGCTTTGTAGGCTGCGCAACTTTTCGTCTAGGCAGCCAGTTTTTGTGAAGTATTTACTATGCATGGCCTTCTGTTGGGGCTGGAGATATTACAGTTAAAAGAAAAACTATAGCCCAGTGGCGGAGACTAACATTAACGAATAATTACAAATTAGGAAGAAGGCCTCACTACGTTTCTGGATCTGGCCAGTTAAAATCAATCAAGCAACAAGAATGAGGGTTTTATCCATTTGCACTTTGCATCCACACCTGTACCAGTTCATACATTCACATCATATGAGTCTATGTGTCTGCACTATACCAATCCATGTATCCACACCATACAATTCATACGTCAACACATACCAGTCCATACATCTGCACTGTCCCAGTCCATGCATCCACCCTGTCCCAGTCCATGCATCCACCCTGTCCCAGTCCATGCATCCACCCTGTACCAGTCCATGCAGCCACCCTGTACCAGTCCATGCATCCACCTTGTACCAGTCCATGCAACCACACTGTACCAGTCCATATACCCATACTGTACCAGTCCACATACCCACACTGTACCAGTCCACATACCCACACTACCAGTTCACACACCCACACTGTACCAGTCCATGCATCCACCTTGTACCAGTCCATGCAACCACACTGTACCAGTCCATATACCCACACTGTACCAGTCCACACACCCACACTACCAGTTCACACACCCACACTGTACCAGTCCATATACCACATTGTACCCGTCCAAGCACTCGCACCGTACTAGTCCGTACATCCACGTTGCACCAGTCCATGCATCTGTTCTGTACCAGTACATGCATACACATCCATACCAATCTACGCATCCATGCCCATATCAGACCATACATCCACACACATACCAGTCCATGCACCTTTCCTTGTACCAGTCCACATTTCCTCCCATTCACCCCACCCATAGCTGTCTCTGCTGCAAGTAAAATAACTCAGTAAAAGCTGACCAAGCTTCTACCATGCATCAAGTACTGTGATAGACACCAAGGATACAAAGAAAATGAAGCAAGGCCTTGCTCTGGGTGTGGTTCACCATCTGGCACAAGAGATGTCAATGCAGCAGCCGTCTCCTACTTTCCATTTCTCTTCCTGCTGGTGATTAATGGCCATTAGGCTCAAGGAAACAGAGACATCTTTGGCTACCACAGAGGAGGTCTTCCCTGCCTTACCCTCTCTCTTAGATGTCTGAGCCATGGTATACTATATACATGATCCTATTTTCTCCTCACAGTCACACATAGTCAAGAAGTATATTTTTTTGCTTCCTGTTTTACAGATAAGGAAGTTGAAGTTCAGAAACCCAGTTAGTAGGGTTTTCGAATGCCTGTTTTGCTACTTAAGAATCACCAAAAACAGTTTTCTGTCTGGGCTGGCCAGGTCTCAGCAAGTGGGACACAGATGTCTTGGGTACTTCCAATGGAGCACCACCACTAGTTCACATTCATGCAGGAGACACTCATCTCAGGAGGCTTTCTGTAATTTGGACTTCCACTTGGGTAAGAAAGATGGAGTTACTGAGGGGTGCAACCAGTTAACATTCTTGACTGCTAACTGAAATGTTGGAGGTTCAGATCCACTCAGAAGCACCTTGGAAGAAAAGCCTGGACATCTACTTCTGAAAATCAGCCACTGAATCCTACAGAGCACAGTTCTACTCTGACACACATGGGGTCACCATGAGTAAGAATCAATTTGATGGCAACTGATGACTGTGCAAAAAATTAGAGGTTTTTCTTTTTCTCCCTTTAATGGTTTTACCGTATTATTTGTGCTCCACTACTAACTTAAATATTGGCGGTTCAAACCCAACCAGCAGCACTGTGGCAGAAAGGCCCAGTGATCTGCTTCCATCACGATCACAGCCAAGAAAACCCTTTGGAGCAGTTCTACTCTTAACACTTGGGGTCATCATGAGTCAGAACTGACTTAAGGGCAAGGGGTTTGGGTTTTCTTTTTTTTTTTTAAGAGAAAAGACAGCTGATATACCCTCCTTCAGCTTCTAGAACAACTCATTTTAATTGCCTCAGTTAAATGAGCATCTACTTTGTTCTTCTTCAAACATTTACACATTTTTTTAAGCTTCCATAAAGGACTCGATGACACTGGGTTGTTTGGGGCTGGGATATATAAAAATGAGATTTCTCTGCACCTATGTTTCTGCCACTCAAGCAAAAAGGAAAGATTAATTTTCTGTTCCCTGAGTAGCCACAGGAGGGTGATCACAATCCCAACATGTGAATTTCAACTGGTGGAATCTCCTGGGGGTCAAATCTATCACCCACTGTCAGTGGACTGGCGCTGCCACTTACTAACTTGTGACCTTGCGAAGATTAGTCTGTTTCTCTAAGTCTGAGCTTCCTCAGTCATAAAATGGAGGCCTCCCTCATACAGCAGTTGCAGGCTATAACAAGCAACGTTCTGCCTTTTTGTGGGGAGGGAAGAAGGACTTGCTGGGCCACTGTTTGTTTTACCTCCTGCTTTGGTAATTGCTTGCTCCTCTGTTGGAATATGTGTATATGGTAGAAAATGAATCACCTCTTCCTGGTTTCAGAGAGGCAATGATGAAGCATTTGATAAGCTTCAAGGTTTATAACATCTCAAGTAGGTACTCGGAGTTGTTATTTAATGTAACTCATTAGATTTAATGTCTGTTTTAACTGCCTGCTTGTATTTTTGCTCTTCTTGTAGTTTGAAGACCTAGGGTTTCATGACTGATTGTTACTCTTATTGCAGACTTAATAGTTCCAAATTCTGGATCTTCTATCTTCACTACTTCAGAAAGTTTTCCACCCTCCCCCTGGAGAAAATTAACACGATTCAGCCAATGCGTACTGAGCACCGACTTACAGGTATATTGCTGGGCACTGGGAAAATGGATGCGAAGAAACGTAAACAGGGTTTCTGCTCTCAAGGAGCTTACAATCTAGTTCAGTGGTTCCCAGTGTGGTCTCCAGACCAGCAGGGCCTTATTAAAAAGGCAAAGTCTCAGGCCTTGCCTCAGATGAACTGAGTTAGAAACTCTGGGGGCAGGGTCCAGCATTCTGTGTTTGAGCAAGCCCTCCGCAAACAAAGACCATCCTCACCCGGTGTTAAAATAATAAATGCATAGTTAACACTGGGAGGTAAACCTGAAAGTCTCATTTGTCCTTCCAGGAAACAGAGGCCCAGAGAGGTTTCTACTTACCCCACAACCACAAAACAACGGTCAGCTGATGAGTCAGTGAAAGAACTGAAATCAGAACTCAGGACCAATGCTCTTTCTACTTCTTTTCTGATACTTTAATCCCTAAATCTGCCCAGGAGTCCCAGGTATTACTGATCCATGGTGCACGCCTTCATTTGAAAAGAAAACAGAGAAACAGAGAACCTAGCCTCCCCTGAAAATAAGGACCACTAAGAAAAATTAAAATCTGATCTCTTAAAACCATGCAGTAAACTAACAGTAATTTCTCAAGCCTTTAACACATACCCAAGTTCTATTTACAAGATTGGAATTTTTTTTGAGGGGGGAGAGGGGTTGAAATACAATGAATAATGTCATCAGAATAAAGTCTGGAAGAATATTTAGTATGGAGAAATATTAACAGTAGTTCACCCATCTTTCATTTTGTTTTGTTTTTCCTTCAATTTTTCCAGCAGTTACATATTACTTTGTAATTCAGGAAAAGTAAAGCTGCTTTTTGAAATTCTATGTCCATAACATTCAACAGGAAGGTTTATTTTGCAATTTTATTTCTTTCCATACAGCGGGATAGTGTGTTAGAGTCATTATTTATAACATGCCGTATGTCACAATGAAGATGAAATTTGGTAAATACATTATTCCAGCTGGCACTGAAAACGAAGAGGTTAAACGCTTTTCCAGGTTCAAAGCACGATGAATTAAGACAAGCTAACTGTGAAGCTAAAGGAAAAACTAATCCCAGTATTGAGGGCTCTGAGAACATCCCCTGTTTCCAATGGCACTGAAAGATGTTTATGTTGACACCTAGAGCTCCTTACTCATCTCTCCTTGATGTTTAACCCCTGGCACAAAACAGAGTGTTCAGCAATTCCCAGCAAAGTCTTAGGAGTTAAGGAGGTAAGATTCATGGGAGAAGGTCAGACAGATAGGAAACAGAATGATCTTACTTCCAGATAAAATTTTGTCCCTGTGGACCATTAAAACAAAACAAAACAAAAAAACCCAGCGCCATCAAATTGATTCCGACTCATAGTGGACCATCAGACATCCAAAATTATTGGCAAATTTCATTGTCCTAAATATCTTTTTTTTTCTTTCTCAAGAAATGTTTGCTCATTAAAAAAAAAAAAAAGGTCTGTTGGATATCTTATTCCACAAATAAAAAAAATAAAGAGGTTGCTGTCTTATTTAAATAGGCATGTCTGCTGCAAAACCATTGTAATTTCTCACTTGATAGGACAATGTGTTGCTTCAAAGAAAAACTAGCATTGCTTTACTGAAACTTTTCTCAGCAATATAAATTCAACAAATGCTAACTGAAGTTTCTTAATGGAGACAGGAAAGTGAAGCAAATAACCAGTATAATGAACATGGAAAAGAAACACCAGGGGCTACTCACTTTATCAAAATACCTCACAATAGCTGGAGTTTCTAGAAATTTCAGACGCTTTCAGAAAAGGACAAGTTATTGAAAACAGAATATATATATATATATATATATATATATATATATATATATATATAGTGTGCCCCAGGGTTATACTGCATGAAATCACAATATCTGCATAACAATTTGGCTTGACAATAGTATCAGAGAACTCAGCTGAAGGAATTTATCATTCTGGTTTTTCACTGCTCAGCATACAAGCTTTCTCCTACAAAGGCATATCTGTAAAGACTCAGACTTCCCTCAGTCCTCTACTTTCTCTCATTCAGAGTAGTCAGTCCCACCCCTTGAAAAATTATTAATAAGGACAAAGAATATACAACTCCCAGAAAGTTTCCCACCAACCCCCAACCCCTATTCCATATAATTGCCCACCTGCCTACGCAAATTGTTTTACAAGAGCCTTTGCTGTTAACGTATTAAACTAAACCTAACAGCTTCCTTTCAGTTTAACACTTTTTAACAGACCACACACACAACTTAAAGCTCAATTTCTAGTTCAATTCTGACTCTTACAAGCCCAGTTCTTGTTCTATCTCTCACCCCCTCTGGAGAGAAAAGGGTCGAATGTTAGGTTTTACCTCCTCCTGCTTATTTTTGCAGTTTTACTTTCGAGTTGCCGAAAGGTATTGATTAGAAACTACCTGCAGGTCCAGCTTCTAGGCATTGATAAATGCTGAGGGAACAACTTCAAACCAACAAGAAAACCCAAATACCTTCAATTTGCGGCATATAAATGCCACTTGTCTAAGAGAAAATAACTTTTTACTCCATCAAAAAAAAAAAAATGAAATGCAGCACTTTTCTTTCTAAACAAAATTAAATTTTCTGGGTCACATTCCTTGTCTCACTGGGCCACTTTTTACGCAGCCTCACAGTACTGTAAACAGGGCCTCTTCACTCCACCAGTTTAGCCGTCATCCTCCTCGAGTGAATACTTACTGTAGTTCCCTCTCCTTCCGCAGTTCCCCACAGCAGACCTCACCACCCACCTCTGCCCTGCGCACTTCACCACGACAACCCGTTTTTTCTCCAAACCACAATTGGGTGAGCTTATTCTAAGGAAAAAAAAAGTTAATGAATGTCTGCTGTCAAGTCAGAGCTGCCCTACCTACCTGAGATCACAAAATCGGAAGACTGGAAAGATCTAAAAGCAGGTTCCTTCTGCACGCAAGTCCCGGGCGTTGAGCACTTCACACACCAAAAACCAAAAACACGATTTGCATACAGACCTGCACCCATCCCACACAAGTCCACACGCGGGCTTGCCTAACCACTTATGTAAGCGCGTGCCTCCACAGTCCCAAACGCGCGCGCACACACGCGCACACACACACACACACACACATACACATACCTGTCACACATCTGAAATGGACATGCACCCACACCCCGGAGATGAAATCAACACAAGAGTGGGGGGCGGGGGAGACACATGCCGTTTTAAACCACCTTTCCCCCCATTTGTTTCTTGCCCATTTTGTCACAATTACAATTACCTTAGCAACCAAAGAATTGTCTTGACTCCCCCTCCGGCTTCTTAATCTCTCCTAAAGCCAAGCTTGCGCCAGGTTCATGATAAAGCTAGGAAAGCCAAGGAAACCAGGGCCCGGCTGCCTCTTGGGGGCGGAGGGGAAGTCTGGGTCCGTCTCCGCGCGTCTCTCCAGTGTCTCGCCCCCTCTCGGCGAGTTTCCGTGGTGGCGAGCGCAGGGGCTCAGCTAGCAGAGAGTGAAGCCTGGGGCTGGCGAGGAGGCGCGGCGGGGCGCATGGTGCCAGGGCGCAGGGCGCTCGGGATGTCTCCAGCGCGCTCCGGGCCGGCTCCGCTCTCCGCGCTCCCGGGGCTCGCCCGGCGCCCGCCTCTCCCTGCCCGGGCCGGTGAGGTGTGCGGAGGTCGGTACGCTCCCACGGCGCGGCACTCACCCGTCTGCCCCCAGCTGTGGGACCCGGGTGCCGCGGACCGAGCTCTCGCCGCCCAGCAGAGCCGAGCGCTAGTAGCTGCCCCAACTCGCAGAGCCGCTCAGCACCGCGTCCGGGAGCTGCTGCAGCGGCGCCCGCTGTCGGGTGCGGAGCGGAGCTGCAGCCCGCGCTCCGCGCACCTGGGCTTCGGCACCTGGGACCCCACAGGCGCGGCGCCGGGAGGGGCCCAGCGGCCCGGGCGGTGCCGAGGCACCTGAGCACGTCCCAAGGGCGCCGCCGCCCGGCTCACCTGTTCCCAGTGCGGCGTAAGATGCAGATGTGATTTACCCGAGGAAGAGAAAACCTGGAAATTGCTGGCGCTTTAGCGGTGGCGGAGGAAACTGGGACACTGGCTCAAGCATGCGGAGGCTCCTTCCGTCAGTTCCGAGGGCTGGCCCCCTCCGGAAACTTCAGTGGCGTCAAGGTTGTCCTAGGAATTCCTGGCCCGAATCCCTCGCTGCCGTGAAGCTGGCGGCCTCTAAAACGGGCCTCCGCGATCGACAGCAGTATTATTACTAACCTCCTCATTTTTATTTATTCAATATTTACACCACACGCGGTATTTGCAGTGTTTTATGATTATTCTTGTTTGGAACACTACAAAGAAACTTTCGAGAAAAATTAAAATATAGATATTCTTGGGGGAAGAAGAAGAAAATGCCGAATATAGAAAATGAGAAAGGGTAACTTGAGTTGGTTTTCTTTAATGTAGGAGTTTTAAAATTTGATGCTTACAGATTCAAGAAGCTGCAGATGGAAAAATGACGAGATCGTTGGTACTGAATGGTTACCATGGAATTTGTGTGCAACATCAGTGTTAAAGATTTATTCCTCGGTTGTATTATGTCACCAGAAGAAAAAAAAAGCTTAAAATATGTAAATGCCTGTAAGGATGGATGACCTGAACTCTGTTCATCCATGTGGATCCAGAGGTTGAAATTTAAGGCACCCCCACTCTTAGGGAGGGATTACCCAATAAGCAAGGTAAGCATGGGCTTACTTGTGCTTACTTACTAATCTGCAGTGAACAATTTCACAGGAGGTTCATCTGCCCCTGTCAATAAATTGTAGGTTTGAAAAGAGGTTTTGATTCTGTAGGAAGGTGATGTGGGGTTAGGAGAGAAACAGATGCCAGCCATAGCTAGAAGCAGAATCTTTGATGTGGTGAAAAAATGTGAAATTGTTCAGTACAGATGATCTGGTAAGCAAGGTAAGCACTGTGCTTACCTTGCCTATTGGATGATCTGCCCCTGCCCAAAAGACATCTCTTTTTCCACCATTATATATTGACTGATTGATTCATTCATCCAATAAACAGTAATTAGCACCTGCCTGTGTTATCCCCTCTGTTGAGCACTAGAAGGAAAAGAAGCAGTCCCTGCTGTCAACCTTCTCTTTCCAATGGGGCGAGTACATAAACAGCTAAGTGTATTTATTGTGTGCTAAATCCACTGTGACTGGGTGCAACCACAACCTGAGGAAAACTAGTAACCTAGAGGAGCTACCCAACATAGTGTGTAAAATATAATTTCAATGCATGCTCCAGTTATTATATTTATTCAAGTTGAAATGTAAAATCTTTTCTTCCCCACATTCAGCATTTGGCTTAGGTATGGTTGTGGAGCTGGCTGAAGCTGTTTGTAACTCTTAGTGAGCAGGCTGGCTACTGAGAGAGAAATGGGAATTAGGGGACTAGGGTACATCCTCTTCAGAGAGCTCTACATTTCTGAGGGTCAGGCAGAACATGAGGGGACAACCAAGTGGAAGACATTTATGTCTTCATCTGAAGAAAAGCCTTACCGTGTACTTCACTTAAAAAAGCACAAACATTCATAAACACTATATGAAATTGTTGTTAGGTGCCATTGAGTCGGTTCTGACTCATAGCAACCCTATGCACAACAGAATGAAACACTGCCCAGTCCTGTGTCATCCTCACAATCGTTGTTATGTGTGAGCCCATTGTTGTAGCCACTGTGTCAGTCCATCTTGTTGAGAACCCTCTACTTTACCAAGCACGATGTCCTTCTCCAGGGCCTGATCCCTCCTGATAACATGTCCAAAGTATGTGAGACTTAGTCTCGCCATCCATGCTTTTAAGGAGCTTTCTGGTTTGCTTCTTCCAAGACAGATTTGTTTGTTCTTTGTCACTCCATGGTATATTCAATATTCTTCGCCAGCACTACAATTTAAAGGCATCAATTCTTATTTGGTCTTCCTTATTCATCATTCAGCTTTCACATGTATATGAGGTGAATGAGAACACCATGACTTGAGTCAGGCACACCTTAGTCTGCAAGGTGACATCTTTGGTTTTCAACACTTGAAAGAGGTCTGTTGCCCTGGTGACGTGGTAGTTAAGAGCTATAGCTGCTAACCAAAGAATCAGCAGTTCGAATCCACCAAGCTATGGCTACTAATCAAAGGGCCAGCAGTTCAAATCTACCAGCTGCTCCTTGGAAACCCTGTGGGGCTGTTCTACTCTGTCCCCTAGGGTCACTATGAGTCAGAATCAACTCCATGACAATGGGATATGAAATTATATACATATGTATTTATGTATTACATGCTATTTCTTAGGTTTATTTTTATATAAATATATATTCTTATAGATATATATATAATGTCTGATTTCCTATATATACACATATCTGTGACATATATGTAAATGAAATGATAAAAGTGATCAACTTAATAGATACAGGCCACACTTTCTGCTGGCATGGCCAAGAGATTGGTTTACATACTGAGGAATTGAGCAAGCAAGTAAAATATGCATTAAGGATATAGGATTTCCCACTGTTAGAGAAGGGAGTTACAAATATAGAAAGGGAAAAGACTTGAATAAACCTAATGATGTGGCTTGAAATTGGAGGTGTTGGTATGAATTCATGGTTTTAATTTAGGTAGATAAATAGACCAAAATAAGTATGTGAGTGTCTCTGTGTGTGTGTGTGTATATCTGCGAGCTCTGCTTACTGAGAGGGCCTAAAAGCAATGATACCCCAGTAGTAATGAGCACACCTAGCACTCAGACCTTGGTTTGTAAATACCCTTCTCTACAAAAGGAACCATGGCTCCTCTGTGTAGTGGATGAGCCTGGAATAATTTGTTACATATGAAAATAAGAAGATGTGCAAAGAATTGTGGAGACATGGCAAGAGAGGAGCCAGCTTGAAGGGGCTCCTATTGGCCATATCGAGGGCAATTTCACTATCAAAATAAATTGTAGGTTGTAGCCCTTTGAGTAAAATAGGAACCCATGAATCTATGCTGATAGAAAGAGAGGAAAAGGAAAAACTCCATTTTATACTAGAACGTAACTAATAGTTGAAGAAGGAGAGATAGAATTAGAAAATCGCCATTTGGCAACCATCAATGTAACAACTGAACCAATGGATGCTAAAATTAGTGAGCAAAAAATAGTTTGATAAGGAATAGGATATTTATATCATCTCAAAGTATGCCCCTAAAAATAGTCATTAATCACATATTAATTAATAAGTATATCATGCTTACTAATTAAATTTATAGCTGTAATACCTGGGAGACACCATCTAAATCACCTGATAAAAGTTCACATAAATAAAAACCAGTAATGGGACAAATAAGCCTTCTGTTGGCTCCTGCTGCGATGCACTGAGAAGAACGCAGCATCACTTCTTGTGCATATGCACACATCACGAGGAAACATCAGACAAGCCCAGACTTAGGGGAACTCAGAGTAACTTACCTGTCCTCTTGGAAAAATATCAAGTCCACAAAAGTAAAGGCTATTCTAGATTGAAGAAGACTAAAGAGATATATGAAAGTCAAGATTACTTTCAATTTGTTCCATATTGAAGGAGACTAAGCAGAAAAAAGCAGAAGTGACAACTAAATGCAACATCTCGTTGATCCCAACTCATAGTGACCCTATAGGACAGAGTAAAACCGCCCCATAGAGGTTCCAAGGAGCACCTGGTGGATTCGAACTGCTGACCTTTTGGTTAGCAGCCATAGCTCTTAACCACTATGCCACCAGGGTTTCCATAATGCAACAGGTGATCGTGAATTAGATCTAAGATGACATTAATGACCTCTTGACATTAATGTCGTAATCAGTGAAATTTCAACGGAGTCTGTGGACTAGATGGATTAAATTGGATCAATGCTGTTTTCCTGATGTTGACATTGTACTTATTTTATAAGAACGTCCTTGATTTTAAGAAGTACACGTTGAAATATTAAAGAGTAATGGGGCATCCCATCTGCAACTTAAGTTCAGATAGTTCAGAAATGTTAACAACTAGATGAAAGGTATAATCCTTTTTACAACTTTTATGTAAATTTAAAATTATTTCAAAATAAAAGGTTAAAAGATACATTAAGATATAATTGTTCTCCTTATTAAAAAAAAAAAAAAAAAACCCTAACTCTTCAAAAGTGTTCGCCATGGATATTCATTAATAATCAATTTACTGTTAGCTATATGGAAAATACGATTTCATTTACTGCTTTGTGAATATATACAGGAATGTGGTTCAACCCAACATTTCATTCATTCACTCAGCAATTATTTATTAAGGGCATGCTACACACAAGGATCTTTCCCAAAACTCACCTAAAGCATAAAATGAATTACATTTATAGGTAAAATCTTGTATCTTTTGATTACTTCATTAGCAAGTGAGGAGTTGCAGGAAATTATGTAGTAGAATTGATTGTGGTGTAGTTCTCGAGCTAGGTGACAAATTGGACAGAAGAAGGGAAATGAGCTGGCAATCTAGTTTCAATAACTGCATTGGCAGGCAAAGGTAAGAAAATATTGCTAGTGTCAATGTATTTGGTCCATGTGTTCATGGCAGTGAATTCGGGGAGTATAATGAGTTGGGGCATCATGTGAACCATTTCCTAAGGCTGTCCTTTTGTGACACTTGACAGCTGACGCTGCTTTTTCTCAAATCCCCACATTTTCTTTTCCTCACTATTTATTATCGTGTTTTCCTTTTTCTATGACCTCAGTGCTGTTTTCTTTGCACTTCAGCAAGAAAAGGAAACAGATTTCTGGATTGGTGTTATCTCCTATCGAATCCAGAAAGAAAATTAATTTTCTGATTAGATTCTTTATAAAGGGTCATTCTCAAAGGATGGCTCGAAGGTCACAGCATCAGTATCACCTGCCGTGCTTGTTAAAACTTTGCTATAAAGATTCTTGAGCTCCACCTCAGATCTGCTGAATTGAAATTTCTAGCAATGGGGCCCAGGAAACTGCTTTTTAACCAGAAATTGAGACCTACAGCCTATGGGGTGCTTCCCTCATAGAACGCCCAGGATTTCTGTTACCACTAATTATGTTACTTCCTTCTCAAGAAGGATCTACGGCAGGCAAGCGGATTGCAGTGTAAAGTGGATTTTTCCTGTTTCTGGTATGACAACGTTTCAGCACTTGGTCTACAGTTCTGAAAACTTTTTTTCTCTTGGAATCAATGTGTTTATACCATGATCCAGGAACAGGAATGTTTGAAACTTGCAAGTAATGTCATGTCAGAGTGTGATGCATATTATGAAGTTCCAGTGTTTAATGATGAGGATTAAGAAAATATGCAACACACATGGGAGAAAGTTTACATCGACAATTGCAAGTTTAAAAAAAAAAAGCCTACACCGGGCCCCAAATAACCATAAGATGCTGTCCACCTCGATTGTTTGACCAGGCTTAACCTCAGATAAATACGTGCTTTCCAAATACCTCCTAGGCACTATTGGAGACACGACCCTCCTGGATCTTGTAGTCAGGTTGTCAGAGAATATGCAGCTACTTATGCCATGTGACTTGAAGGGCTGGACAGGTGCCCTTAATCAAAATTATCTATTCCTCCCCTCCCTCCCACCTCTCTCCGGTAAAGTAAGGCACTGGGATTCCCACAGTTTATCAAAATCAGTTTTAGGCTCATTTGATTAGGACCATTGTAAATTGGCAGGGGAAGTTCTTTCACCAGGAAGATCCTTCACTGAAGGAAAACTCTATCAGTTACTAACTCTACCCAAAGCCCAAGTCAGACAAGACCACAGGTAACCAAAAAGAATAAGTACAACGGAATTGAATGCGTAACACTCCCTGTTAAACATGGCAAAGATTTCTTCTTAAGAATAGCCATATTTTAATTAACGTAAGGCCTTCTATGCATATTTAAGAACCAGAATGGAACTCACAGGGTATTCTCAGCTCTCTGCCAGGTCCTGTGTTTGCCAACTCCTGATTGACAGCCTAAAGAACATAGAAGTGAAATTTGTGTCATTTGCCCAAACCAAAGCCTGGGCAGATAACCATATTTCTCAAAATAACGGAACTGTACTCTACGCTGAAATGAAGGTTTCCTGCAATGTCATTTTTTTCTTTCTCACACCATCATCCAAGACCCAGGAGTAGTTTGGTCTTCAATCTGTAGAACATTTGCATCACCTTAAAAATTTTCCCCATTCCCTTTTGTAGCCAATCACCTCCTTCCACCCCCAGCCTCTGGCAACTACTCTTCTGTTTTCTGTCCCTCTGGTTTTGCCTTTTCTAGAATGTCATATAAATGGAATTATACACATGCAATTTTTTTGTGTCCGACTTCTTTTACTTGATATGATGCTTTGGAAGTTCATCCATAGTGTTGCATGATTCATTCTTATTGTTGAGTGTTGCATGAATATATAGTACAATTTGTTTATCCATACCATCATCTTTTGATATGCAATACTCCTAGGAGACTATGACCCATTTGAACTGTACTAATACACAGAATATACAAACAGACCCTATAACAGACACTGTTCGTTGTCTACCAAATCCATCCCCTACCACCCCTGTTCCCCCACCACTCCTGTCTTCTTCTTTGCTAGCTTGTCTCTCCTTCTGGCATCCATGACGCAGGGAAGAGAACCCTATTCCCACTTCCACTAGTGTGGATATTGACTGGAATAAGCTAATGGTGGCAATTCCATTTCTGTGGCCATATTACAGACTTATGGCTGATGAGACTTGATGAAAAGGCTATTCAGGGCTTCTGGAAAACGACTTCTTAACTTTCGTCCTTGTCATGACATCTCCTGATTGGGGGCTCAGGAACTCATTCACATAGGAGCCCACAGCAGGTAAGCCCCAGCAAGATTTACAGTGGACTTTCCGAAATGGAGTGCTTGAGAGCTTTAGAGCCTAGCTTCCACCTTGTTGGCTTCCCATCACATTGACGTCTGCAATAAACAAATAAAAAGCGTGGAGTGCATTATGCAAAATACTTGACTATGTTCCTCAAAACTGTCACGGTCATGATGAACAAAGAAAGACTGAGAAACTGACACAGATTGCAGGAGACCAAGGTGACAGGATGACTGAATGCAATGTGGTATCCTAGATTAGATCTGGAACAGAAAAAGGACATTAGTGGGACAACTGTGAAATGAAGTAGTCTGTAGTTGCATTAATAGTGTTACAACTATGTCAGTTTCTTAGTATTGACAAATGTGCAGTGATTCTGTAAGACGTTAACATCAGGGGAAGCTGAATAAGGAGTATATGGGAACACTCTGTACTTACTATCTTTGAAACTTTTCTGTAAATCTAAAATTATACCAAATTTTTTTTTTTAAAGAGCATGGAATATTTTGGAAGTGTTTGGCTTCTATCATTTATTCCTTAAGGTGTATGCTTAGAATGGTTTTGAGAGTTTGTTAATTCATTTAACAAATACTCATTAAGTTCTATGTGTCAGGCACTGTTCTCAGTGCTAGGAATATGGTCATGTATGAAGCAAAAATCCTGTCCTCATAGCACTTATGTTCTAGAAAAGAAAAGCAAAGAAACAAGAACGAAATAAATACATTCGTCAGATAATAATAAATGTCATAAAGAAAATAAAGCCAGATACGTTATTTTAGAGCAGAGGGTCACGGAAGGTCTTTCTGATCAAGTGATATTTGAACAGAAACTTGAAGAAGGTGGTGAGCGTGCAGATATCTAGGGTAAGTGCTTCCAAGACGGAAGAAGCAGTTTGTGCAAAGGCCGTGAGGTAAGAATGAGTTTGGCATGTTCAAAGGACAGCAGGATACTCAAGGCAGAAAGGGTGGTAGCTGAGGTTCAGAGAAGTTCAGGTCATGCAAAGCCCTGGTAAAGACTTTGGACTTTATTCTAAATATGATGGAAAGCTGTTGGGGGGCTTTGAGCAAGAGAATAACAGAAACATTTTTATTATTTAAAGGATTATTCTAACTGCTGTGGATGAGAATTGTCAACACGGGGTACAATATGGCAAGAGACAAGAGTATTTTGTCTTGGATTAAAGTGATAGAGGTGAAGGTGATGAGAAATGGTTGAGTTTAGGCTACAATTTAGCTGATAAAATTTGCTGACGGACTGGATGAGGATTGTAACAGAAAGACAGGAATTAACCTTCAGAAGTGGGAAAATGATAGTGCCCTTTACCAGGGTGAGGAGCAATGAGACGAAGCAGGTTTGCTGGAGAACAGTGCTTGGCTGGAAAACAGTGCTTTTAATATCCTGCTTAGGACATTTCAAATATTAATTAACTGCCTGCTTATCTGTACATTAAACTAACATATATATTTTGTTTGCATACAGGTTAAAATGCAATACTAAGTTTGAGATGTCCACTGGGACAACTCAAAGATTTCAACACTACTTTGGGGGAAAGATCAGGGTTAGAGGTAATAGAATAGGTAGTATTTAAAGCCATGGGAAGTTAGACAATTTCTTGTGACAGTGACAGTGTCTATAAAGAGCAAAACAGGATCAAAAACTTTGGGTAACTCTCCCATCATATGTCTTAAATTACACACATGGACATACAGATATCCTGGTACAAACCCATGGGCCTGGCCATTCCACTGAGAAGCACTCGTCTAGCCCCTTCTGAGTCATCCAGCCAGGGCATCAGGATGCACTGTAACCTACATTTCAGTGAGATATAAGTGTGTCCATCAGGTTTAATAAACACGTAAGCTGGCAGTTAGTTAGCATTTAAAATTCCCTAGCCAGGAATGCTTATTCTAGGGGTGGTTGCCCCAAGTAGTTCTTTTTTCAACTAGCAAAAAAAAAAGTTCTAAACGGTTTTAAATTATTTTTAATTAACTCAAAACCCTTTCTTATTCCTATTTCTCTCCATTCTAGCTTTTTCAGATGAAGTCTCTATTCCTACCCCTTTGTCTTCAGTAGAACTCAGCTCCTTCTTATATACTCAGCCACAGCCTCCTCATCAGTCCCTGTCCTCAGTTGTTCAGTTTGGGGCTTTTCCTTCCATCTCGATCCTCCCTGCATGGTTGACACTACAACTCTCCTTAGGTAGAGGTAGCATTATATTCTGCAGCAAATTCTGAGCAGAATAGCAAACGACGACAGATCCTGAGCTGTTTTGTCTAGATGATCATACCGTGGGCTACCTTGGGTATGTTATCCATTAGCATAGTACCGCAGAGCCTCAGGCTCATCTTCTCCTCAGCCATATGGGCAAAGGACCTCAACACCGAGTTGATCTCCAGACCGCCTGTGTCTGAATTAACAGATGTTGTGGATTTGCCTAATCCTAAAGCATGAGTCCAAGGTATCTTAGCTTCTGGGCTCATTCAATCAGTATACCCTGTTTGTGCAAGGCTGGGCTGCATGTGTAACATTTTTAGCCTACCCACACATCTTGAATACCACCCATTTCTCAAAAAAAAAAATAATTTCTAATGTGCATTATGCTAATTAACATGTCCTCTAGTGTTGATCGAAGATAAATGTAGTCGAAGCTGGTTATAGTAGTCGCCCCTCAACCTCCAACACGTGCATGCGTTTTAAATGAGAGGTTAGGAGATTGGCTGCTAACCAAAAGGTCAGCAGTTTGAATCCACCAGCCAGTCCTCGGAAACCCTATGGGGCAGTTCTATTCTGTCCTGTAGGGTCACTATGAGTCAGAATCGACTCAAAGCAGCAGGTTTGATTTTTTTGGTATGGACTCCCTAACCTGAAAGGCATTCCTGCTTCGGGTATTTCAAATCTTAACTGCCTGCTTATCTCAACATTAAACTTAACACATACATACATACATACATATCTTGTTGACACGTGGGTTAAGATGCGGTTCCCTCGCCCCCAGAGGAGATCTACTGAATCAGGAACTCTGGGAATGAGAGATAAAAAACACAGTTTAACCAGTACTCTGGATTATTTAGGTGATTCTGATACACCCTAAAGTTAGAGGATTCTTGCTGTAAAGAGTAAGGGGGAACCTGCCCCAGCCCCCACATGCCGTTACTCTGGAAAACCATGGACAAGTCAAAGGAAGAACTCTTGTTCTTCTCCCCTTTACAGGTTGAGTCTGCACAAGAGGCCATAGGGAAGTTAGGAGCCACTCGGGGATATACGAGTCACAGAGGGCCAAACACACTCCTTGTCTGCAGTTTCCCAAGCCTCTCCAGGCACTCAACCACAGGAAATAGGCCCTTTTTCTGTTCTATTTGCCCCAGCACTGGGGCAGATCATATAGGGCTTTGTTGGGAAAACATTGCTTTCTTGGGAAAAAGAAAAATCATTCTCTAACCAAAAAGAGGAGAAGAATTTTAATATTTACATGCACCTGCCTGGAAACCATAGCTGTTCTGTTCCCTCAAACATGTTTCAAACAAACCTTTATCATAGTAACTCAACTCCCTCCCTGCTTACCATAAATATTTTTTCTTTTAAATATATGTCTTAGGATGCAGTAAAATTATTTTATCCTTTAAAAAAAAAACTAAACAAATGACTAAAATGAAGATTAAAAACTAATCCCCAAGGAAATTCTTAGAGTGGTTAGGTTTGAGGCCCATAGGTTGTTTAACAGGATTGCATACCAGGAATGAAAGCTATTTCACGTAATGGAAAAAGATCGAGGTTTAAGAAAATATACAGACAAAAATATTTATACTGAGGGAGTATTTTTAAGCAAGAGAGCTTTTTTTTTTTTTTAAATACCGTATCAACTCAAATGGGAACACAAAATTATTTTGAAGTAAACTACTTCTCTGTTCACATCTCTTCCCTCCAACTAATGAAGTAAAGAATCTCAGCAGTAAAATCCCAATGCCAATAAACTATGCATTTTCATTCTCTTGGAGGGCCTCTAAAATTAGTCAAAATTAAGAGAAAGAATCTATTCACTAATTCTGTCATAGGACCAAAGTCCAGCAACCAATGTAATACAGTAAGTGGAAGCAGGCCTATAAATGTTAAGTGCTGCGCCGTACTTTAATTTCACTGTGCTGGTAAACATAAGAAGTGTTTTCCAAATGAGATAAACTCAAACTGAAAAGTCTAAGAACCACCAATATAAAAACTTACAATTAAAAGGTTTTTCCAACTTAGGCTTATATATTAACAAAAAGTCCCTGGGCGGCACAAACAGTTTGCCATCGTCTACTAACTTAAAGTTTGGTGGTTCCAACCCTCCCAGTAGTACCATGGGAGAAGTGCCTGGCAATCTGCTTCTGTAAAGATTACAGCCAAGTCTCACAGAGACTGGAGAAACCCCAAGAGTATGGTCCCTGGATACCTTTTCAACTCAGTACTAAAGTCACTCCTAAAGTTCACCCTTCAGCCAAAGATTAGACATGTCCATAAAACAAATAATAATACACATAGCTCCACCACATATATGAGATGAATGGGCACACCAGCCCAAGGGCAAGGATGAGAAGGCAGGAGGGGAAAGCTAGATAAATGGAAATGGGGAACCCAAGGTTGAGAAGGGGAGAGTGTTGACATGTCGCAGGGTTGGCAACCAATGTCACAAAATAATATGTGTATTAATTGTTTAGTGAGAAACTAATTTGCTCTTTAAACCTTCACCTAAAGAACAAGTAAAAAAAAGAATAAGATTACAGCCAAGAAACCCCTATAGATCAGTTCTACTCTATAACACCTGGGGCCCTATGAGTCAGAATGGATTCAACAGCGACAGATTTGGGTTTTTGTGGTTTTTTTTTAATCATTGCCAAGAATACACCAACACTAAAGTTAGAAGTCCTACATTACAACAGTGCAGTGAATCTATGCCGCTTATTTTACAGATGAAGAAACAAGTTCAGAGAGAAATCATGAAATGCACAAGGTCATGCTACTGAGAGATGACCGCCAGGACAGAGCCCAGTTCGCCCAGTTCCAGCCCTATGTTCTTTCTAGTACACTGACACTTTGCAAAGTTTTTGCTGTTGGTTGGTTTTGCATTGCACTTTTAGCTGAAAAACACTCAGGACTAAAATAACAAGAGAAGAAGGGGCTCCTCTGTTTGCAGTTTGGGGGGTGACCGCATGGGGATCTACAGCCCAGTCCAACACTTCTATGAACCCTGAGGGCTCCCAGAGCCAGAGTTAGAAAACTGTTGTGTTTCCCATCTCTCCAAACTCCCTGTTACTTGGCCTTGGGGAAATCTAATAACTCTGCACCAGCCTTCATTTGTAAACAGCAGTGGTAAAATCTTTTCCCTGCTAACTACTGTATACTTTAAATGGTAGCGGCAAGAGAAGAGGGAGCATGGCATTGGACAGGCACCCTCTTTGTGATGAAGTCTGCGACATGGACCAAGTAGCACTGACACAGAACTGGGGAGCTCTGACAGTACTGGAGCCTATATGCCCATCACCCCACGTCACTACACAGTTAAAGCTGGTGGGGCAATCTAACAAGTTAGAATATTCTAAGGTCTTTGGTGACATTAAGGTGGCCTGGATACCAGAAGCACTGGCAATTGACTCTAAATTATTTTTTGATCCATCCTGTCCCAGAATCTTAAGCCAGCCTGACCCATGAGTGGCTGGCCCAAATTGATGACCTATGATGTCCTTTTTCTGTCTCTATGGGATCCCTGACCCTGGACTTTATTGTCACCTATTTTTAACCATTGTCTTGCTTGGTTGGAGACAACTAAATTGAGTTTCCTCAACTTAACACTCTGCACACTCTAAGGCCTGGATTTTTAAATGGTACTCACCTAAGAATCAGCTGAAAAGCTTCTTCAAATGACTATCCCCAGGCTATATACCCAAAGCTTCTAACACAGTGACTTTGATGAATGTTCTGGGAATGTACTTTTTTTTTTTTAACTGTACTTTTGATGAAGGCTTACAGAACAAACTAGTTTCTCATTAAACACTTAGTATACATATTGTTTTATGACATTGATTAACAACACCATGATATGTCAACATTCTCCCTTCTCAACCTTGGGTTCCCTATTACCAGCTTTCCTGTTCCCTCTTGCCTTCTAGTCCTTACCCCTGGGCTGGTGTTCCCCTTTAGTCTCATTTTGTTTTATGGGCCTGTCCAATCTTTGGCCGAAGGGTGAACCTCAGGAGTGACTTCGTTACTGAGCTGAAAAGGTGTCCGGGGGCCATACTCTCAGGGTTTCTCCAGTCCCTGTCAGGCCAGCAAGTCTGGTCTTTCTTTTTGAGCTAGAATTTTGTTCTACATTTTTCTCCAGCTCTGTCCAGGATCCTTCATTGTGATCCTTGTCAGAGTAGTCGGTGGTGGTAGCCAGGCACCATCTAGTTGTACTGGACTCAGTCTGGTGGAAGCTGTGGTAGATGTGGTCCATTAGCCCTTTGGACTAATCTGTGAGAATGTCATTTTAACAAATGACACAGAGCAGCTATGGACACGGGTCCTCCATCCTTTCCCTGTACTACAAAGCCTTCTGGCTGGGCTAGCAGTTGCCTCCACAGGCCTCTCTGCTGTGGGGACTCCTGCCTTGGTTGCCCTAATTGCCCAGTCCTTTCAGGCATCACGCAGCCAGTTCCCTAAGAGACCCCATACTTCAGCAGTGCTGTCTCTGTGTGGGTGCAGGCTCAACCCCTGGAGAACTCCTAAACGGTTGTTGTCTCCTAGGTCTGCAGCTCCACATTGGGATCCAACTTAAGATCAGGCTAATTTTCTTTCCAACCCTCAAAACACAAAGGACTCATTTCCCTCCCTTTCTTGGGCAATAAAACTCATTTGCCTTGAGAAACCTAGTCTTATAAAACACATAGGCCTATTAACTAAAATTTCTTGAAGGCAGCTTCTTCCTCAGCCTGTAACATAAAGCATACACCATTCTAACAGTTAGGACCCTTTAGGTTGCTATAAACAGAAAACTCAGTCAATAAAAAAAAAAAAAAAAAACTCAGTCAATAGGAAAGAGATTTTTGGCCCCTGTAACGGCTGTAACTGGACGGTCCAGAGTTAGGGCAGGTCTCAGGGCTGGTTTGAGATTCCATTTCTTTCTTTTTTTTTTTTTGTATGTTTGTTTGTTTTGTTTTTAATCTCTCTTCTTTGCCTTCTATAACGTAAGCAGCACCTAACTTCACATCTACATCCTACAAAAGGAGACTGTCTGCTACCGCATTCCAAGCAAAAGAATCCTGAGATCCATTCTGAATAGGCCATTTCAGTCACAAGCCTACCCCTGAACCAATGACTGTAGAAAACACTGGTTGGCTTAAAATAGGGCCCACGCCATAGCTGAGGGTGGGATTAGAACCCCCCAATAACAAAGACTGGGGAGGACGCTGAGTGCTATGACAATGAGGAAGGGTGGAGTGAGATTCTGGGTAATCCAACAACAGCCAAGAGAGCCACTGCTAAATCAAAACTCACCCCAGGGAGCTCGCAGACATCTCTCTGGCTAAAAGCAGCAAACACAAAGAACAAAATAAGTATTTGGTTGTTAATTTATTGCACATGAATAAAAGTGAAGGCCATGAGGGTTAGTGGAAAGGAAAGGAGCTCCATCAGATGAGAAGGTGAGGATAAAAGCCAGCTTCATGTCCATGGGTTCACCTGTCAGACAACTTTCTGTTCCCAATGGCATCTTGAGACTTGCTTCACCTTTAAAAAACCAAACTCATTGCTATTGAGTCAATTTCAAATCACAGTGACCCTAAAAGACAGAGTAGAGCTGCCTCATAGGGTTTCCAAGGAGCAGCTTGTAGATTCGAACTACCAACCTCTTGGTTAGCAGCCATAGCTCTTAACCTCTGCATCACCAGAGCTCCTGCTTCACCTTTAATTGCTTTAAATTATCTTTTAAGTAACTTTGCAGCAATATAAAAATCTGACAGATTTCTACCTTTTAAAGTAGTGGTGCCTGTTTTCTTCATAAGCATAAAAAATGCTCAAGCAGAAGAATAAATAGAAGTAAAACATTTTAACCCTGAAGAGCAAAAAAGAAAAAAAAAATCCAAACACACTGCCATCAAGTCAATTCCAACTCATAGCAACCCTACAGGACAGAGTAGAACTGCCCTATGGGGTTTCCAAGGCTCTAAATCTTTACAGAAGCAGACTGCCACATCTTTCTCCTGAGGAGCAGCTGGTAGGTTTGAACCACCAATCTTTTGGTTAGTAGCCAAGTGCTTTAACCACTGCACCACCAGAGCCCCTACCATGAAGACAGTAGCATGTATATCCACTTTTTCCTGTGAAGAAATTGGTACCACATTGTTTAAAAAAAAAAAAAAACACGTTTTTATATTTGGCAGAGGGGAGGAACAGGGGTCAGAACCCAAAAAGGGTCTGATTCTTTTAAAAGAAACCAACTAGATAAATGAAACATTCATCAAGTGGGAGGAACCTGAGTGAGTTAAGACTCAAAGCCAAGCTAGAAACCAAAACCAAACCCATTGCCTTTGAGTAGATTCTAACTCATGGCGACCCCATGTGTTACAGGCTAGAACTGCTCCTTAGGGTTCTCTTGGCTGTAATCTTTAAAGAAGCAGATCACCGGGGCTTTCTTCCATAACACTGCTGGGTGGGTGCACCCCCCAAGGACCATAAAGCCAAGCTAGAGAGGGAGAAACGTTAAGATTAGATAGTGATTGTAGAGATTCTGAGTTGGACGCAAACTTGCTAGGTCCATGGAAGATCTCCAGCGAGAGAAAAGATGAGAAAGTGAAACTTGAAGTTGATCACTGTAGGTTCCCCTAAATCCATTCTACCTCAAAAGTCATCCACGACAATCATAGCAACCCCATTCCCATTGCCAGGGACTGACTTAGGAAAGAATCAGGGAAAGAAAAAAAAAAAAACATAGCCAATGAAGAAACTTCCCTAACTTTCCTCACTTCCCTGAAATCGACACAGAAATAGACATTTTTTCTTTCTTCCCTTGGGCATTGTCTTGCTGGAAGGTGATGCCTAGAACTTGGCAGTCAGCTGGCCTGAGAACGAAACCTACCCCCAGGGGAGAGCAAAAGAGAGGACTCTCAGAGAAGCAAAGCTGGGCATACATGCTGTCTGAAACCTGCCCTGACTCTACTTCCTGTGCATGAGATAATAAACTCCCTACACTTAAGCCAGTTTGAATTAAGATTCTGAATTGCTTGCACCAGAAAGCTTCCTACCAGACCCAGTTGGGTTTTAACAACCGTGAGTTCGAACAGTTGAGTTTGTACAAATAAGTAATTTATACCATTAGTTAGGATGCTTTGGGCTGCAAGTTACAGAATTTGTTGTTGTCGTTAGTTGCCATTGAGTTGGCTCCAACACATGGTCATCTTTTGTATAAACAGGATGAGATCTTGCCCGGTCCTGCACTATCTTCATGATACTTGGTATGTTTGAGCCCATCATTGCAACTATGATCTCAATCCATCTCACTGAGGGTTTCCCCCATTGCTGCTGACCTTCTACTTTACCAAATATGATGTTGTTTTCTAGAGATTGATCTTTCCTGATGATGTACCCAAAGTAAGTAAGCCGACAGAGAGAGAGCCTTCCCCTGGAGTTGGTGCCCTGAATTCGGACTTTTAGCCTACTAGACTGTGAGAGAACAAATTCCTGTTTGTTGAAGCTATCCACTTGTAGTATTTCTGTTATAGATGACTAAGATACCCTATCACCTGTTTTTTTAAATACTTTTTTCTTTAAATCAACTCACTTTTTTTTTTTTTTGCTTAAATGTGTACTTTAAAGGAAAATGCTGTGTTACTACCTTAAATAGAAAACTGCAATGACTTGTCAAAGATAATGATAGTCATAAAAGTAAATGTGTAGCTGTTAAAATAGAAGAACATTCATATGTTTACCTCCAAAAATCATCTCCCAGGCCAGGAGTGGTCCAAATATTCTACTCTAGAAACATTGCATCTAGAGTGTGTCTCCCTCCTCCCAGGTCGGTGTGAGGAGGTGATTATGTTTAATTGTGTATCAAGAGGCCACTGTGAAAAACAAACTCCCTGCCCAGGCCCCTGCTGGGAACATCAGACTTGTCAAAGACTGTCTTAGTTTCCTACAGCTCCTGTAACAGAAATACCACAAGTGGGTGGCTTCAAAGAACAGAAATGTTTTCTCGAAGTTCAGAAGGCTTGAAGTCCGAATTCAGGGATCTGACTCTAGAGGAAAGCTCTCTCTGTCGGCTCTAGGAGATTCTTGTCTTTGTCAGCTTCTGTAGCCCAGTGTTCCTTGGTTCCATGGTGGTCTTCACATGATATTGATCTTCCTCCCATTTACAATTTCTTTGGTATCTAATCTGCTTGTTTTTATAACTTGGAAATGATTAGGTTTAGGATATACCTTATGCAGATAAGGTCTCATAAGCTTAACAAAGAAAACCCTATTCTCAAACGGATTACTTCCACAGGTCTCTGTGGTTCAGCCTAAGGCCAAGGAGGGAGGCTCGGTGAAGGGCAACAGGCACCTGCTTAGAGCAAGTGCCCAGCAGGTGGCAGAGAACCAGAGCTATTGCAAAAAAAAAAATATTATATATATATATATTGCAAAGGGGGGAAATAACCAGGGACCACCAAGAGTTATGCTCCTGTCCCCATTCTCCTGGTGCCTCTAAACCCAGAATCCTTATAGGACCCAGTTTGGACTGAAAATAGGTGTCTTGCCAACTCTGGCAAGTCAGGATAGAGATGTAATCTAGCAAGATTTAGAAAAACAAAGAAGTGTGATGTTTCTTGAACTGGGATGTTGACTAGCAAAATAATATCCATTACACCCATAGCAATTACACCATTGTGGTCAGACGGCAGGCAATGATATTGGCAATTTCACAGATATCTCTGCCGCATGCTCTGACGCAATGCAAAGCAGCCACGTACTCTGCCTATTTACAAGCTAAATGTGGTGATGATTATGCTTTCTACACCTTGTACTTCCCTGGAGACACAAATATTTACATTTGTGAAGACATTTACAAAGTGCTTTTACATATCTCTTCCAGACCTGAAACAGGCGAGATATTTTTCTGAGGAAAAGAAGAGACTCAGAGAGATTGGAAAGTCAAACAAGGCCACACCAACAGAGGTAAGAAAATAACTCAGGTGTCATTGCTCCGTACCCTGTCACTGTGCCATACAGGCTCTAAGGGATACAGTTCTAAAAGAAAGTCCTGTTTCCTCAGTCCTTCCTCCTGAGATGGTACCACTATCCAATCACCCGAGCTGGAAACCTTGGCACGTTCCTAGACACTTCCCACTTTTTCATTCCCCATGTCCCCTATCATCACATTCTTCTTAATAACTCTCATATCCATCCTTTTCTCTCTTTTCCCATTGCTACTTCTCTCATTTCTCACCTGGACACTCATAATAGTGTTTTAGCTGGTCTCTTTGCCTATAACTGGGGATCCCTCCCAACCCAAATTATCCTCTACCTCTCTGTGTGAGTGAGCTTTCAGTATGCAGCTCTGAACATATCACCCTCATGTTTAAACATCTTCAATAGCTCCCTCTTGAATAGAGACTGAAGCCCAATCTCTCATTCTTGCTATCTGTCTGTCTATCTATCTGCCTTAGTTACCTAGTGCTGCTATAACAAAAAATACCACAAGTGGGTGGCTTTGAAGAACAGAAATTCATTTCCCAACAATTCTTGGAAGCTAAAAGTCCAAATTGGGGTCTCAGCCATGTTGATCCCTTCTGTGCATCTCTCTTCTAGTTTCTGGTATCTTCTATCAATAGTTGGTATGCCTTTGTTTGCAGGCATGTCCTCACATGGCATCTGGCTTCCCGGTATGTGTATGCATGTGTGTGTGTGTGTGTGTGTGTATTGTGTGTATCCATGTCTATTCTGATCTTTTTATAAGATACCATTCAGAAGTGATTAGGTTTAGGACCCACACTATTCTGATATGGCCTAATTAACATAATAAAAGAAAATATCTGTTCCAAACAGGGCCATATTTACAGGTACAGGGATTAGGACTTCAATACAACTCCTTGGGGGACATAATGTATCTCTCTTCTCTGTTTCTTTTAGACAAATACACAGAGAGAGAGAGAGAGAACAAACTATATGTTCCACCCTTACTAAATTTAATCCAGTTCCCTGTACATGCCAGGTAATTTTATAACTGTTTCTCTCCCTGGAATGCCCTTCCCACCTTTCTGCACTCTGCCTGTTCACCTGATGAATACTGGATTATAAGCCAAGACTCAGCTTGAGGGTTACACTCCCCAGGAAGCTTTGATTCTCCAACTAATGCTCCCTTTCCTGCCCACGTTGTGCTGTACATACTTCTGCCAGTGGGGCCTGTGATGCCTTATCACACTCACCTATTGAGGCTTCTGTCTCCTATGAAACCCAAGCTCCTCGGGGATAGGGACAATGTCTTAGTTATCTTTGTATCTCCAGGGCCTAACATGAAATAAATGCATCAAACTTTTTTTTTTTTTTTTAGATATAATCCACATACCATACAATTCACAGTTTCGAAGTATACAATTCAGTGGTTTTCAGTATATTCAGAGAGCTGTGCAATCATCACTACTCTCTCATTACAAAACAGTTTCATCACCCAGACCAATTAGCAGTCACTTCCCTCCCCATTCCCTCCTCTCTTCAGCCCTCTGGAAACCACTAATCTACTTTCTGTCTCTATGGAGTTGCCTATTCTAAACATTTTATATAAGTAAAACCATATAATGCATAAAATTTTTTGACTAGCTTCTTTCAAGATTCTTCAATGTTGTAGGATGTATCAGTACTTCATTTCTTCTTTTGGCTGAATAATATTCCCTTGTATGGATTTGCCACATTTTGTTTATCCATTTATCAGTTGACGGACATTTGAGTAGTTTCTACTTTTTGGCTATTATAAATAATGTTGCTGTGAACATTCAAGCACAATTTTTTGTGTGGACATATGTTTTCGATTCTCTTGGACTCATCATACATTTTTAATAAATTAACTAATAGATTTAGAACCCCAGAGGGCACTCGAAAATTAGCTCAGTGAATGGGCAGTATACCCCTCACTTAATCAAGGAAAAAAATTAGCCCATGTATGACCAGTCCCTCAACTCTTTATACCGTCGTTTATCAGCAGCTGCCCGTCCTAAGGACTGGCCTACTCATCAAGGATAGCTTATCTATCCAACCAAGTACTTTCTCAATTTGTTCTTTCTTGGTTAGGGTCCAAGGTTTCTCTTTCCTTATTAAATTGTTGATTCTAGATGAAGGAACAGCCATGTGAGCAACCAGGACACTCATTTGGCCAAATGTGGGATTTTGTTTTAGGGAGCCATGGCAAATAAGGCTAGATGTGAACAATATGATAGCACTAGAATAGAGCTTAGAATCAGCTCATTCAGAGTTTACCAGAGTGTGGTCCACACATGGTCATGGTGGAGTGCCAGATGATTTTATATACATACAATAAATATTTTTATTTTCATTATGTACTTATTTAGTGTATTAGGGAAAAAGTCATTAGCACATACCCTATGATTTCACATGTATTACAGGCAAGACTTTTTTTAGAAAAAGGGACTGAAATAAACAAGTGAGTATATTTAAAGGAAAAACATTAAGAAAATAATAAAGTAAGTGAAAAGTCAACATGGCAAATAAGACGAAGCTGACACCCAAACAACTGAAGCTAGAGAAATACCGGGTGAGTCCACCACCTCTTCATGTTACAGGCGAATGAAGACCCAGAAAAGCAAAGTAACGTTCCCAGGTCAAGCACGTGGAGGAGGCCTGGAATGCCAGTGTGAAGATTCAATCATCTCAGTAATAAATTAGGCATCAAGGCTGTGACTAGTCTATACAATTTCAACTCATCGAATTTTTAAAAACTGTCTTGTTTTTGTTGCTTTGCTTTGTCTTGTTGTTGTTGAATAAAAACATTAAAAAAAAAAATTTTTTTTTAAGCCCCAGGAACCACTCGAGGGCAAGAGAGGAAAGGAAGGGGAAAGAAGGATGAAGTCTTACATCCATCACCATGATGTGTCTCCAGAGTAGCCACCCCAGACTGCTCCTGCTTCAAAGTCAATGGAAAACGTCAACATTCTGAAGACATTCTGAAAGGATCAGTCATTCCACGCTGTCCTCGCTGTTCCGCCTCATCAAACTCGAAGTTTGCCGGCTGGGATTCTTGCTGCCTTGGCAAACACGATGATGGCATCAAACCTAACGTTTCCTAAATTTTTGCAGAAATGCTGAGAAGGCTTCCGTGGGGGCCTATTGTCAATTATCTGGAAAAAGAGAAGTTTGCAGACATTAGAAACAAGAACTGGGTGAGGTTAGTCTCTGGGTTTTAATGAGAAGGATTCAAATTAGAATGTTGGCTATTTCCTATAGCTTGCTAAAAATAACCTGGGTGCCTGCTTCCTTCCTCGAGCTTCATTATCAATGCTTGCTCATGCTGAAGTTGCGGGAGGGCTGGAAACTGCTCCTTGGGATCCAGTGCCAGTGCTGTTTGTTCGGATAAATGTAATTTCAGATTTGACCTGCTCTCTCACGCACCAGCAGGCATGCGACCTCCAGGCTCCTGTCAGACTTACACTTGAGGAAGCCTGAATGTGGTAAGGGGAGCACAAATACCAATCCCTGTTGATTCCACTTCTTAAATACCTCTTTCCATCTCTGCTACCAACCTAGCCCAAGCTACTATCATCTTTTGTCTTGGCCACTGCAAGACCCTCCTGCCTGCTCTCCCCACCTTGAATCTGGCCCCCCTCTAATTACTTTGTATCACAGATATGAACATATCCCCACCACTGCTGTCACCACCATCAGTTAAAACTGTTCGATGGCTTCCCATTGCTCTTATGATAAAGACCAAAACCCTGAACATGGTGTACAAGCAAGGTGTTCCCTCATCTGTTCCCTAAAACTTCTCCAGCCTCACCACCCTCTGTCCATGGCTCTCCCGGCTCTTACCCACAGTCCCAGCTGTACTGCCTGGTGCCTACCATGCTGCCTGCCTCCACAGGGCCTCGTGTTCTGTCCTTCCTTCTTTATCTACCTAATTCTAACTCATCATCCAGATCTCAATACGGTCATCACTTTTTCAGGAAAGTGTTTCCTGACCCCTCAGACTAGGTCAAATCCTTCTTGGATAGGCTCTCAGAGCCCAGCATTCCTCTCCTTTGCAGCACTCATCAGTATTGCACTGGCACATTTACTGAACGATTAACTGATTACTATATTACCTCCTCCAGATGGAAACTCCAGGAACGTAGGAACCATGTCCATTTGTTTGTCATTGTATCCTCAGCATCTAAGACTGTGCCTGCCGTATACTGGGCACTCAGCATTTGTTGAAAGAAGTAAATACGAATCCTCTGATTGGGTGGGGACCTAAGCCTTCCCTTTTTGCAGAAGTCCTTCCCAAGAGGAAGGAATATTTACGGCATCAGAACAAAGATTGTTCTGGCTACAAAGTAATTAGAGTGGGTCCAGATGCAAAGTGGGGAGAGCAGGTAGGAGGGTCTTGCAGTGGCCAAGAAAAAAGACGATAGTAGCTTGGGCTAGGTTGGTAGCAGAGGTGGAAAGAGATATTTACGTGAAATCAGCGGGGGTTGGTGTTTGTGCTCTCCTTACCACCTTCAGGCTTCCTCAAGTGTAAGTCTGACAGGAGCCTGGAGGTAGCATGCCTGTTCTCTCTGGCTCCACCTGCCCCATGAACTCTCTAGTTCCCCATTTCTTGCTCCTCTCATCTTAGTCCTTTTGATAAGAAATGTTCTGTATACAATGAACTGGGGAATACCTCCTTAACCTCCCTATGATGCTGGGACTATTATGCTTTTCAGTATAAACTGGTCTGACTTCTGCCTGACTCTCTGAGGAAACCTAAATAAACTCCATACTGCCTCTCGCAATTTCTATATTCAAATGAAAGACCTCATCAATCATATTCCTCATTAAGCTAAAATATATGTATTCTAGCATCTCAATTCAGATGAAGCCCTCAAGACTCACTTGTATCATGAAGGAGATATAGGGAAGGAGGGCAAGGGAAAATTAATGGTGTCAAGGGAGAAGGATGGATAGCTTCTACATGAAGCTTTAAGAAACCTGTCTCCCATGAGGAAAGACAAGAAGCAGGATCTTAACTGCAAAGAGAGATTAAGGAAAGCTGATGGAAATAGAGATTTGCTTCCTTATGCAGTTTGTCCACACCTGCATCCTCCCTGACCTGAAGTGGACCAGTGCTTCCATTTGGGGTGAGGTGGGTATGGGGTTGGGGTCCCTGGGCAGCGCAAAAAGTGATATACTCAGCTGCTAACTAAAAGGTTGGAGGTCCGAGTCCATCCAGAGGTAGCTCAGAATAAACACCTGGTGATCTACACTGAAAAACCAGCCACTGAAAACCGTATGAAGCACAATCCTACTCTGACACACGCGAGTCGGAACCAACTCTACAGCAACTGGTTTTTAGCGGGAAACGAGGTCAGGGCGAGAACAGCGCTCCCAGCTGTATCTGCAACCAACTCTCTGTTCTCCTGCCCGAGAGGAACAGCACTCAGCATCTGGCACTTTGTAAATCCACAGCCCTGCCTGTGACGACTGAGTTATTATTGGCACATTCTTAAATTTTATCGGGTGTTTTTAAACAGTGATTACTGCGAGGACACGCAGTAGTCCGGAGAAGTCTGTAAACACTGGGAAATTCATCTGCTTGCTCTGTGACCGCTAGGCCAGCTTTTACATGCCAGATGTTTTGGGCCAGGGTCAGATCAAGGCCTCAGATGGCCACGGGCAGGGAGCTACTATTTTGGGGGCACAGGTCATGGGAAAGGCTTACAGTTCAAAGTTGGTTTCTATGCCTGTCCCATAACGTTCCCTTCAGCCTCATATGCCACAATCATCAACAAACCTGTCACATTTGGAAAAATTGTTTGATTTCTGTTTTTAAACATCCTGGTAGGATGGTGCCATAAAAGTCCACAAGATAAATGGGCTCACTTTACAGAAAAGGAGGCAGGCAACTTCAAGCTTACCCTGTCTTCCATTGAAGGGGGAGGGAAAAAGAAAAAAAAAAGTAAATATCATATGTTCTCTTTAAGTATATATTGTTCAAGTTCTGATTCAGGCTGGTTTATAGTAACTCCATGGTCCTCTCAAAAACTGCAGACTTCAAAAAACACAGATAATGACATGTCAGTACACTTAATTAGAAAACAGAAGTTCAAGTTTCCAAAGGGCAAAGAGCTGGGTTCATAGGGAAAATTTTCTAGCTAAGTGAACGAAGGGGAAAAGCTTAGGGTCACACTGGCCAATGAGAAGTCCATGTAGTTTTGCTGCTTCCCATTCACGATCTATCCACAGATGAGAGAGAAACTGTTGGAGGGCAGAGAGGGACCTAAGGCCTTTGGAGAATAGCAGAAAGCAATCGCAAATGAGGTTCTAGTGCTAGGACTCTGGTTCTCAAACTCTAGTGCGCGGCACCTGGGCATGTTTTATAAGTGCAGATTGTCATACCTTTGCAGTATGTGGCCCAGGAGTCTGAACTTTCAATGGGCATCTCACGTGATGCCAAAGCACTCTGAAGAAAAACTGTGCTGGGATAGTCAAATCACAGTAAAGAATAATAGGGTCCAGTATCATTCTTAAAAGTCCAGGATGAAGGACAAATATTAGGTAAAGTATAAATCAAGAAAAATTCAAGGTATGAGAAAGTTCTATTCAAATATCAGACAAGATCAGGGTTAGCTTAGTACCAAATTGAAAATAGCTTCAAATTAGTAAATGTGGTACAAAATTTTGATTGTAAAGTGACAGAAAACCCAATTCTAATGGGCTTAAGCAAAAAATCAAGAACAGTGGTTCAATAACAGTTCCTGTAATTATACAGTGCAGTGATGGAGCTGATCTCCAAAGGATTCAGGAACTCAAACAACATCATGCAATGTCAAATCTCTCTGTCTTTACCTCTTGAGTATTTTACTTGCCCCGTCTTGGTTCTCTTCTCACAGGCTCTGTCCTTGTGGAGATGTCTGCCTGAAGTTTCGGCTTTCTGTACTTGGTTCCAAGTCTGTAGAAAAGAGAACTCCTCTTTTCTGGCTATTCCAGGGGAAAAAAATCCCAGGATTACCTCTTATTGGACTAGCTTGGGTCATATGACCACTTTTGGAACAATCTCTATGGCCAGGGAATTGAAATACGATATTGTTGAGACCTGGATTATTTTCTCGGCCCTAAATCTAGGAGGAGGAGAGAAAAAAGACACGAACCAAACCCCATGGATCCAAAGTATGGGGATGGGGAGGAGATAGTATGCTAAGAAGAAAAATCTAAATGTTCTTCCAAGAGAAAGAGAAAATAGATGCTGGGTAGTAGAGGCCACAATTATATACTATAATGACTGAGAAATATCATCCACTTAATTATACATGTATAGGGTCGCTATGAGTCAGAATCAATTCAACAGCAAGGGGTTTGGTTAGGTTTTTTTAATTATACAAAAATGTTACTATCAGTTAATATTCAGTTGTTTTAATAGTAAGTATAGAGTTCTAAGATTACACTGAAAACCCTATGGACACACTGACACACATAGGGCTGCCATGAATGGGAATCAACTCAACAGCAACAAAAAAATTTTTATGGAGTTCTATATTTATATATGGCTGTTACATTATTGTAATTGTCAGTTTTGTTAAAACTCCCAACTAGACTATAACTCCTGTGAGAACAGGGACCATGTTTATGTTGTTTATCCGAGCATAGACAAGTGGTCTCCACAGCGAGATGTGTGAAAAAGTGTGGCACATGAAGACAGTAGCTGAATTTCTTTTTTTTTAACTAAAAATTTTTATAGGATGAAATAAGCTTTGTTAACATTTAGTATATGGTTATATGGATTGGCTATGATACCGTCACCATGTCCACAAGTCAGACCATCATGGTAGTAGTGGTCCTAAAAGCAGAGGGTGAACACCACCTGTTAATTTGCTTCTCTAGCTTCTGGGCTCCCACCATTCAGATTCACTACCTGATGGCTTGACAGGTCTGACTAGCCTCAGGATTCCTCCTACAGGAACTTCCCCCATCAAAGTAGGGGACACACTCTGTTTCTGGCCACAACAAACTGGTTATAAGATATTAGTAGTACATTCTGTTAACCCCCCATGGCCCTTATCTAGACCTTCACTAATAATGAGTCTAGCCTTTCAAAATGTGGATGGGAGAACAGGCTGACCTCATTAGTCAACCAACTAGGAATTGTGCAGAGCACTGTGCAGGGAAGTGGGAAATAAGAAGATTTATAAAGGAAGGGTCTTGCCCTCAAGTTGCTCGACCAGCTAAGAAAAGATGTCAGGTAGCTAGAAAGATGGCTTACATGCAGACAGAGGAGTATGGTGATAATACACAGCTTCTTCAAAAGGCATTACCCCTTCTGCAGTTTTAAAGGGAGCACTGCTATTACTCCCCGTGGACAGGGCTGGGTCTTTCTGCATCCAAAGTTCCTGGGCTTCCTTTCAACATATTGCTGGGGTTAACCCCGTCAAACTTGACCAATATAATCATGTCTTCTGTAAATAGAAACAAAGGGAGCTGGAAATGTACCTAGCTTATCCAGTGAATCAGGAAATCAGCCTGTCAGAAGAAATTAAGAAGTACGGGTTTGACCCGCATATTTCTGACACATATCCTGTACAGATCTCATTCCAATACGGTAAACAGATTGGCTACATTATTTATCCATCAGTTCATCCCCAGCTAATGGCCTGCAGTGGTCACAGGCAATATCATTAGTGTTCAATTTTATGTTTCATTAAGATCTCAATCCATCTCTTCCTTATTTAGTCCAGGAAAGGAACTGATCTGTCTTTAAACAAATACTACACAGTCTTTTACTTTCAAAAGGAAAATAAATTTATGCATTTGATGTATTTCCTAGGTCATAATATGGTCCAGAAACAGCACCTATTTTTCTTTCTGGCTCTCTATATTAACTTTGTTATAATTAGTAGTTCAGAGTTTTCCTCTTTGGCTGTCCATAAGAAGGGAATTTTTATCTATCTGAGTCTTATATTGCCAAACAGTTTTATAACTCTCTGAGAAACACATCTCAAAAGAAAACTACTGTATGTGAGTATTCAGACTTTTAAAAATCATACTGGTGCAGCAGAATGTCCCAAGAGATGCCCAAAAGATTCTTTGAGATACTCATCTTTCCATATCTCACAAGAACAAAGTATTTTGCCTTTTCTTTCAGCCTAATAAGATTTAATGTCACTCAAGCAACTATGAAAATAGTCCATTACCAAGAGACCTGTTAGTTTTTTTTTTTTTTCTACAAAATGAGTGGAGGAATTCATGGGTTTCCACAGCCCCCCTCACTTTGAATAAAAAGAACGGAAAAAGAGAAAATAGGGTGTTCGTGTCTCAAAGTTAGATGATTTGTGCTACCAATAGCAGAAAACTCAACTCAAATGGCTTAAACAATGAAGAGATTTAATCTACCATAGAGCAAGAAGTCCTGAAGCATGTTTTTGGTTTTAAGTGATCAGCAATGTCATCAAGAACCACCTTCTTTCCTCCTCATAATGTTGACTCTCATCTCAGGCTTGATACATTATGGTAGAAATATGGCTGTAGCTATCTCAAGCATCACATCTTCACATATCAACAGCCAACAAGTGCAAGTCAGAATGTTTCATCTCTATTTACTTTTTAAGAGAAAAGTTTTCTTTTAAAGAAGCCCTCCAACAGACTTTCCTCACATCTCATTGGTGAGAACTGCATCATGCACCCATTTCTAAACTAATCAGTGACGTATAAATTGGATTATCAAAGTTTGATCCCCTAAGGCATCTACCTGACCAATAACAATACAAAATTAGATTTTATGAGCAAAGAGGAATGGCTCTTAGGGAAAAATCAATGGGTTCAGTGACAAAGACCAAACAAAAAAAACAAGGAGATGGGAAAGGGAACAAGGATTGACCAAAGTAAGTAGCTTTGCGAGAACCATAGAATTCTCACCAAATTATTAATTTGGAATTTAACCACTGGAATCATTCCTTTGGTATCTGAACTGAGTATATTATCTCTCAAAGGTCTATGTAAAAATGCACATATGTTACTAGGAAGGAAAAAGACCAACAGTGTTATAACCCATGACCATTGACATGTGAAGAAGGGTTAATTGATCAGATTAACTATACGTTGTTGTTGTTAGGTGCCATAGAGTCAGTTCAACTCACAGTGACCCTATGTACAACAGAATAAAACACTGCCCAGTACTGCACCATTGTCTTAGGCTGGGTTCTCTAGAGAAACAAAACCAGTAAAGAGTATAAAAATATATAGAGAGAGATTTATATCAAGGAAACAGCTCACGCGATTGTAGAGATCGGAACTTCCCAAGTCCATGGATCAGGATAGAGGCCTCTCCCTATTCACAGAGCTGCAGAAGCTGGTGAACCTAAGATCAGTAGGTTGGGCAGCAGGGCCCCCACTCACAGGCTGTGAAGGTCAAGGAATCCCAAGGTCAGCTGGCAAGATCGCAAGGTGTCTCCTGATTCACATAGCTGCAGGGGCTGGTGAACCCAAGATCAGCAGGTCAGGGAGCAGGACTCTTGCTCACAGGCTGTGAGGATCAATGAATCCCAAGATCAACAGGTAAGCTGCTAGCTCAAGTCCCAAGAGCCAGAGGTCAGACGAGAGGCAGCTGCTGGATCCAGAACAAGCCAAAAACCTTGGCAAGACAAGGAGGAAGGAAGTAGGTGGTGAAGGGCACTGAGATGAATGCTGAGGGGGTGGTGAGCCGCCACAGGCCCCACCCCACTGTTACCACTCAGGAGATTTCATCATGGGGGTGATCACATATCAAATTTGAACAGGGAAGTGATCACAACATTATATAACTGCTAAAACACTGAGAATCATGGCCCAACCAAGTTGACACACTATCTTAACCATTACAGTCCACCCCTTGTCAACTTGGCAGCTGTATACTTCTTCCGAAACCATACATAACCTCCGAATAAACACAATTACAAAGTCATACTTGTGCCTAACATGATACAAGTAACACAGTACAACCAAAAACGCACTAGCTCCATTTACATCTTATATTTTATAAGTGAAGAAAACAAAAATATCTGATGCACACTTACAAAGCAGAAATATTCATAACAATTACAGTCCTCATTTCTGCAACTGGTCACATGGCCATAACTGGTATTTACAACTACCTCCTTCTACCACCCATTCCATATTCCCTTTGCCCTCAGCAAGCACCTCAGCTGGTTATGGTTCTTTGCCTGGTGGGGTGACCCAAACCTTCATTCCTGCAGGGTCTGGGCCATTAGTAGTCATGTCAGAATTGGGTTGCTGTAGTTTTCCATTGACTTTAATCACAGAGCATGGTAGTACTAAGAGATGCCCTAAGGGATCTCCTGCATTCCAGACATACTCTTCTTTACCTCTATTTTGTAATATCAATACAATTTCCCCTTCATAATCAGGATCAGTCATACCAGCCAGTATGGTAACTCCCTTCTTTTCCTCTTCATCCAGAGGCGTAAGGAGCCCAAAGCAGCCAGGTGGCATTCTTTGCTTCCAGATCCACAGGATTGGTGATGTGTCTCCAGGTGGGAGAATTCCTGCCTTTGGAACTAAGACCTCCAGACCCGCAGAGCATAAGGTCACATGGACAAGAAGCTAGCCTTGCAAGTGGGTCACTAGGGGTAATATTGAGTGGTGACACTCCCATTTCCACCCTTTGATTACTGGACTCACGAGTTCTGGCTATGGGAGAAACAGCACCATATACTGGACAGTGGTTTAAAGCATATACAGCCTCCTGGAGAATATTGCCCCAACCCTGCAAGGTATTGCCACCTAAGTGGTGCCGTAATTTTGTCTTTAGGAGGTCATTCTGTTGTTCTATCAAGCCAGTTGTTTCAGGATGATGGGAAACATGGTAAGACCACTGAATTCCATGAGCATGGGCCCACTACCACACTTCATCTGCTGTGAAGTAAGTCCCTTGATCAGAGGCAATGCTGTGTGGGATACCATGATGGTGGACAAGGCATTCTATAAGATCGTAGATGGTAGTTTTGGCAGAAGCATGGTGTACAGGGAAGGCAAACTCATATCCAGGGTAAATGTCTATTCCAGTAAAGACAAAATGCTGCACTTTCCATGATGGAAGTGGTCCAATGTATCAACCTGACACCAGGCTGCTGGCTGATCACCTCAAGGGTTGGTGCCATATCAGGGACTCAGTGTTGGTCTCTGCTGCTGGCAAATTGGGCACTCAGCAGTGGCTGTAGCCAAGTCAGCCTTGGTGAATGGAAGTCCATGTTGCTGGGCCCATGCATAACCTCTATCCCTGCCACCATGGCCACTTTGTTCATGAGCCCATTGGGCAATAACAAGAGTAGCTAGGGACAGAGGATGAGTGGTTTCCACAGAATGCATCATCCTATCCACTTGATTGTTAAAGTCATCCTCAGCTGAGGGCATCCTTTGGTGGGCATTCACATGAGACACAAATATCTTCACTTCTTTGTCCCATTCAGAGAGGTCTATCCACATACCTCATCCCCATAAATCCTTGTCTCCAATTTTCCAATCATGTTCCTTCCAAGTCCCTGACCATCCAGCCAAACCATTGGCCACAGCCCATGTATCAGTATAGATTTGCACACCTGGCCATCTCTCCTTCCAAGCAGAGTGCATAACCAGGTGCACTGCTTGAAGTTCTGCCCATTGGGCAGATTTCCCTTCACCACTGTCCTTTAGGGAGGCCCCAGAATGTTGTGCTGCCATTGTCCACTTTTGAGTGTTGCCTGCATGTCATGCAAAACCATCTGTAAATCTGGCATGAGTTTTCTCTTCTTCAGTCATCTGGTCATAAGGAACTCCCCATGAGGCCATAGGTACAAACTGGGAGATGGAAGGTAATGTGACAGGAGTAGAGACCATGGACATTTGGGCCACTTCCTCATGCACCTTACTTGTGCCTTCAGGTCCTGCTCAGGCTCAATCTCTTATATACCACTTCCATTTAATGATGAACCGCTCCTGTGCACAGCCAACTTTATGGCTCTTTGGGTCAGACAACACCCAGTTCATGATGGGTAGCTCAGGCTGCATGGTGGCTTGGTGTCCCATGGTTAAGTGTTCAATCTCTACTAAGGCTCAGTAACAAGACAAAAGCTGTTTCTCAAAAGGAGAATAGTTATCTGCAGAGGATGGCGGGGCTTTTCTCCAAAATCCTAAGGGCCTATGCTGTGATTCACCAATAGGGGCCTGGCAAAGACCCTAAACAGCATCTCTGTCTTCCACAGACAGTTCAAGCACCACTGGATCAGCTGGATTTATGGCCAAAGTGGCAGAGCAGCTTGTACATCAGCCTAAACCTGTTGTAGAGCATTCTCTTGTTCTGGACACCACTCAAAATTAGCAGCTTTTCAAGTCATTTGATAAATAGGCTGGAGTAGCACACCCAAATGAGGAATATGTTGCCTCCAAAATCCAAAGAGCCCCACTAGGTGTTGTGCCTCCTTTTTAATTGTGGGAGCAGCCAAATGTAATAACTTATCCTTCACTTTAGAAGGAATATTTCAACACGCCCCACACCACTGGACCCCTGGAAATTTCACTGAGGTGGAAGGTGCCTGAATTTTTGTGGGATTAATTTCCCACCCTCCAGCATGCAAATGTTTTACCAATAAGTCCAGAGTCATTGACACTTCTTCCTATTAGGTTCAATCAGCATAATGTCCTCAGTGTAACCAACCAGTGTCACATCTTGTGAAAGGGAAAGGCAATCAAGCAGTTTGCCTTCAACTGGCAAGGACAGCAATACACCTTCAGTTGCCTACCTCAGACCTATATCAACTCTCCAGCCCTATGTCATAATTTAGTCCACAGGAACCTCATACCACCAGGAAATCAGTGCCAAGAGCAGAGCAAGTCCTTTGGACCCAGGATCCTTGACCAGAGAAACTCCTAGTTTGGGGGGAGATTGATGAGAAGGCCAGCAGAGAGAAAGCCTTCACCTGGAGCTGACACCCTGAATTTGGGCTTTTAGCCTACTTTACTGAGAGGAAATAAACTTTTTGTTGTTGTTGTTAAAGCTATCCACTTGTGGTATTTCTGTTATAGCAGCACCAGGTGACTATGACAGCCATCCTCGCAATCGTGTTTATGCTTGAGCCCATTGTTGCAGCCACTGTGACAATCCATCTTGTTGAGGGTCTTCTTATTTTTTGCAGACCCCCTACTTTACCAAGCATGATACCCTTCTCCAGGGACTGGTCCCATCTGATAACATGCCCAAGCGAAGTAAAACAAAGTCTCGCCATCCTCACTTCTAAGGATCATTCTGGCTGTATTTCTTCCAAGACGGATTTGTTCATTCTTCTTGCAGTCCATGGTGTATTCAATATTCTTCGCCAACACCATAATTCAAAGGCATCAATTCTTCAGTCTTCCTTATTCTTTGACCAGATTTTCCATGTATATGAGGTAATGAAAAATACCATGGCTTGAGTGAGGCCCACCTTAGTCCTCAAAATGACACCTTTGCTTTTTAACATTTTTAAGTGGTCTTTTTGTTTGTTTTTTACTTTTTATTTTGAAAAAAAAATATTTAGACTTACAGAAGAGTTCGCAGAAAATCTTCTATAGCATCTAAATTTTCATAGTTTTTAAATATAATGGTTTATGTAGTACTCTTATATTACACTCCTATGATTGTATCCCTTCTTGAATTCTGAGTGTGGTCAATGTATTATTATTTTTTCTTCAACAGAAATGTCACGAATTTGTCTTTCTTATGTATCTTTTAAAAGAAACAGTTTTTGGTTTTGTTGACCTGGTTTGCCAGTTTTCCCTTCCATTCCATCAGCTCCCCCAAAGCTATTCAAAATATATGTGCAATCTGGATTAAAAAAAAAAAAAAAAACCTATAGTAAGATTGCTGTACAAATGTAGCATAAAAGCATCAAAAAAAAAAAAAAAAGTGCTTTGATTAATCTTTTAAACAAAATGCTGTTCCTAAATCCGTCAATTACAGAAATTCTGAAGAGCTATGTGATTCTTTTGTCACGAATCTGTGTTGAAATTTGTGGTCCCTTTCAACCTGAAACCATGTGTTTTTCTTTGACTTAAAGAAAATCACTTCTATTATTTATTTTGTATCCTCTATTTCTGTCCTTCCTAGAACTCTTATTGGGTTACCAGCATTATCCCTACATCACCTGTACTGTTTTTCCATCTCTTTACCGTTTTCTGTAAATTCTAGATCCACTTTCTTTTCCAGATTACTAATTTGGCTATCATCTATATCCACTCAGCTATTTCCCCTCTTTTAATTTTTTTGTTGCTATGATTTGGCTGTTGTATTTTAAATTTCTTGCCACCTGCTTGCTCCTTATTTTGTAGCTGTTTTAAGAAAAAATATCCTCTCAAATTTGTCTGAGGATATTCGTTGTTGTGCTCTCTTTTGTTCTCTACTGCTTGAACTATTTCTGTTCGTTTCCTTGCCTTAGCGTTTTCTCTTACACTTTTTGTTTCCCACAAATATTTGGTGATCTTTAGTCCACTGACATTAGATTAGTTTAGGTGGCTGGCAAGAGCTTCCTCTGTGGTCAAGTAGGTCTGCTTCTCCAGGAGACCTCCCCTGAAGGGGAAGGCTTCGGGGAGCTTTTAAGAGGTCTTTTGCAGCAGATTTGCCCAATGCAATGCGTCATTTGATTTCTTGACTGCTGCTTTCATGGGCAATAGTTGTGGATCCAAGTAAAATGAAATCCTCGACAACTTCAATTTTTTTCTATGTTTATTATGATGTTGTTTATTGGTCCTGTTGTGAGGATTTTTGTTTTCTTTATATTGATGTGTAATCCATACTGAAGGCTGTAGTCTTTGATCTTCATCATTAAGTGCTACTCTAAGTTCAAGAGCAACTTTCGGAGTCTTTTCTGAAATCTATTCTGGTTTTTTCTTTCTTTCCCATCTTTTTAATGACCTTTTGCCTACTTTATGTTTGCTATCCTTGGTGTCATCCCACAACTTGTCTGATCTTTGCTAATTACTGTTCAGTGCACCAAATCTACTCTTGAGATGATCTTTAAATTCAGGTGGGATATACTTAAGGTCATACTTTGGCTCTTGTGAACTTGTTTTAATTTTCTTCAGCTTGAACTTGGATATGAACAATTGATGGTCTGTTTCACAGTGGGCCCCTGGCCTTGTTCTGACTGATGATATTGAGTTTTCCATTGTTTCTTTACACAGACATATTCGATTTGATTCCTGTGTTTTCCATCCAGTGAGTTCCACGTGTATAGTCACCATTTATGTTGTTGAAAAAATGTATTTGCAATGAATAAGTTTTTGGTCTCACATAATTCTATCATGTGATCTCCAGTGTTGTTTCTATCACCAAGGCCATATTTTCCAACTACTGATCCTTATTCTTTGTTTCCAACTCTGGCATTCCAATTGCCAGTACTGATTGCATGTTCAATCAATTTCAGATTGCACACTTTGGTCAAAGTCTTCAATTTTTTCATCTTTGGCATTGGCAGTTGGTGCGTAATAGGGGTGAAGAGAAGGAACCTAATATGAACAAGATATAGTCCTTGCCCTTGTTAAACTTGCAGTCTCCTAAAGAAAACATAGACAAGCACATCAAGAATAACCATAGTCCCAGTTTCAAGACAGTAGAATGAGTACACATGACAGTCATTTCCTGCTCTGAAATAGTGAAATGATAGAAAAATAGTTTTAAATCAGTATATGGCCATACACGAAAACAAAATGGGATGGCTCATGGACCTAAAACTATGAGGAATATCTGAGAGACCAAAAGCCTGTAAATCAGATTCAACAGAGAAACAATATCCAAGGGCGTGTGCAGTAGCTCATAATCAAGTACAATCGAAAAACAAGCAGAAGTGATACTAAGTGTGCTCCACACTCAGAGGAATAGAAGTCAGAAGCCCAGAGCAAACTGGCTGGAGAGTTAGAGTAGCTGGTACCCAGAGGACAGAGGAACATTCAAACCCAGAAAACCACCCACTGAGGTACCCCACTGAATAGTACATTCTGCCCATCTCTCACTCTTCCAGGAAGCAGATCAGTGTATGAAGCTGCTTATCTCCTTTTTCCTGGTAGAATGTGTAAGTAGAGGCAAAAGACAGTCTAGCAGGGAATATCAACTGCAAAGATGTGCTTAGTAGTGTTAGCAATGTTTCAAGAGTGCCAACACTTTGAAAGAGATTATAATAAAGTCCACTACAGAAAACATATACCTAAAAAAAAACAGAATTAACGGAACAATCAAGAACTAATTTAAAATAAGTTTAATTAATGTCTTCTGAGATATAAAACAGAGGATTGCATCCATGGAACAAAAACAGATGGTTGTAAAACAAGAACACGTAAAGAACCTAGTACAGACCTTGGATATAAATACTACTGTTTACTTTTTAAAAACCTAAGTAGATGAACTGATTAGCAGAATGGACACAGCTGTAAGCTGGCCAATCAGCTAAAGAATTAAAGATTGGACTTTCGGCTGCCTTGCTTAATGGAGCCTAAATGGCTACTGAAGTTCTAGATATTGCATCCACACCCAGGAGAGAAAGTTTTGCATCCCAGAATTCCCAGCTAAAGTCCTGATTTATAAGCTATTGGATCACCTGTAAATCAATCCCTGTGGCTAAAGGAATAGCTCACATTGATTGATTTAGGCCTGGGTTGCTTTGAGCCAATCAATTTGGCAAGAGGAAATGGGATTACCTGGATTTGTTTATAACACACAGGGCCATCCCTAAAGCTGAGGGGTTCAATTAATACCATCAAACTTCATCGTTGTTACTGTGGAGGAGGTAAAAATCAATGTGGGAGAGACAATCACAGGTTCTTAAAAATGTTTTCTTAGTGTGGGAAAGTGGGGACATTTTTCAGAGGTGATTTAGTTTGCAAAAATACTCACTGAAGTTAGTGAAACCCTCATGATATTCCAGGGAGGAGAAAGCAGCTCTGATCAAGAATTTTCTTTGTGAGAAGGCCACACAGCAACTGATAAATACAAATTAACTCTTGGTCTCTTAGATTATAGGCGGGTTTTACATTTTTTTCTTGTTTTTGCTTATCTGTATTTCTTATTTTTTTCTATAGTCCATTGGTGTGAATTTTCAATTTAAAAAAACACTTTAAAAAGGGGGATGGGGTGCTTTATTCACAAACATTTAGAAAGCCTGTCCAGAGGACACCAGCAGCATATGGGTTCTCCCACACCTGCCTCATTTAAGGAAACTGGATTAAAAAATAATGTTGGGGTCATTCTTAGGTGTTAGGATTGAATTGTTTCCCTCTAATCCTAACCCCTATAGGGTCGCTAGGAGTCAGAAAGAATTGTTTGTTTTTGGTTAATCCTAACTTCTATAACTGTGGATGTAATCCTATTTGGGAATAGGGTTTTCTTTGTTATGTTAACAAGGCCGTATCAGCATAGGGTGTGTCCTAAACCTAATCACTTCTGAATTATAAAAACAGCAGATTAGGTACAAGAACAAGGGTCTTGGCGGAGACAGGCCCTATCTGATGACTAAAGAGGCAGATGTGTGGTACCCACGTGTGGTATTTCTGTTACAGCAGCGCTAGGAAACTGAGACATTAGCTGTATATCACAGGGTTTTCCTAATACATTTAAAGTATATTCTAATTTATAAAAGTATACCTGCATATTGTTAGGAACATCTTTATTGCGTTTAGCCTCATGCCAATTCTATAGCAAAGACTATCCTAACCAAAAACAAACAAACCCACTGCCATCGAGTGGATTCCAGGCTATCCTACAGGTGCCAAAATCTTCAGACTAGGATGAATATATTTCCATCAGGCTTTACTAAACACCAGTGACTGACAATCATTTAAAAGTGCAATTTCAATAAACTCTCAAAAGGATAAAGCCTTTATATTATATGTTAAGTACCCGATAGTTCCTTCAAGAAAACTGTTTGTTTTTTTTAAACGAGCATTACTCATTTGAAAGGTGTCCTCACTCTCTATAAACGTTTTTTTTGGAACAGCTAATAGGTGAATGAGAGCAGCAGCAGGTGCCCAGTATGTGGATCGCTCTATTTCCCAATTGTCTTCCTTCATGTTTCCAACACTGGTAGGCACTTGACAGCATATATAATTTAAACTCTAACAGCTAGGGGAGTACGTTTTTATAAGCTCCATATTACAGAGGAGAAAAACTGAAGCTTTGAGAGATTAAGCAATTTGCAAAGGCCACATATCTCCACAAATTTCGCAGGATTTAAACCTAATTCTTCCTGATTCCAGAACCCATACTCCGTTCATTTCACTAATGCTGCCTTGCTGACAGCTACCCAGAGTATTCATACATTCATTCACAGGTTCAACAAGTAATTATTGAGCACTTACTATATGCCTAGCACCATATTAGGCAATGCAGGTAAACACAGACCTTGGACCTCGTGAATTACGCTCATGAAGTGGGATGACAGAAAGACAATGAATGGCAATAAGTGCAGTGAGAGAAAAAACAGGATGCTGAGTGTAGAAACTATAGTAAACTTACCAAAGCCAATCTAGTTCTTCACAGATAGGTATCTAGAAAGTATCCTCTTGTTGATACCCACTAGTACTGAGAAGTAGATGAAGGCTGTAAGTCTCCTATCAGGTGATGACTTAGAGTAGAAGCAAAGCAGACCAATTTTTGTTATACGTACTGAGAAAGAAAATCGCTCTGGAGCAGAGGAAGAACTTTGTAGTCTGGTGTGATTAGCCGCTCCTTTGGCAAGATAACAACCATCCCTGATAAATTCCATAAGCCATTTTTGATGGACTTCAATGAGTTCAAGAGTTCTTTCTAGAAAAGTCATTGTGCTGGATCTTCTGTTTGCTCCTCCAGCTCCAGTCTCCACCCTGCTGAGCTCCCAGAAGCCAGTCTGTATGGATTGTATTAATGTGCTCCCTGGCCTCCTAGCTTGGGTTGGGTTTGGTCAGTGAGAAACACCAGCAGAAGCCTGAAGGTCAAAGAGTAGGAGGAAGTGAAGTCAGGTATGCATCTCTGTTTCCCTCCCTGCAGAGATGCCACAGGCTGGCTGCACCCATCAGCTGAAACCCTCAGCTCCTGGAAGAGAGCACCTGCCATACAGCTGCCTTCCCTTGCTCCTTCAGGCATAGAGGTAGTAATGGTTCCCATTGTTGCTACCCCTGTGGATGGTGCAACCCCTTGTTAGTATCCCGAAACCCTGCACATATCTTAACAAATGGTCTCTTTATTCAACTCTCCTCACATTGCCTAGTTTGAGTGTATCATTTTATTTCTACCAAGACCTTGACTCACACATCCATCAGCTGACTATCAACCTTGTTCTAGTTTCTACTTGGGAGTTACTTAATAACCTTTGACCAGTCTCCAGGAGTGTCTACTGATCTCTATCCAAACATTCTTTAAAAACCCAGCCTAATAGTGATTATCTAACTACTTATTTTTTCCTAAAAAAATTTATCAAGTAAGAGAGATTCGAGTTAATTTTTCACAGCCTCTTCCCTTGCAGTGAGTTTGAAAAATACCTTTGCTATATGCTTCCAATTAATTTGCCTGAGAAGTTACTTTAACAACATAAAGAGTCATACCTCCTTTTCTGCAAATTTAGTGAAGTCCAAGCTTTCTGTCCTTTGAGATACTGGGATGGCACTTTGCATGAAAAGTTCACTTGAAAACGTAGTGATATTCCAGTGGCAGAATTCAGTTACAAAATCAAAGCATTGTCATAAAAATTCTCTAACCAGCATCTGAGCAAAAGGTAAGTTTGGAATCAAAATCTTAGAGAGAAGCCATTGGCCCTGCTGGGTCATTATAGCTTGTTTACGTAAAGTCAGGAGTACCTGAATAATATTTCTAGCAAATCCACACGTTTGAATACCAATCATTTCATCAGTGACAATATCACACCTAACACCCACTATATTAATCAAAGCCTCTAGTGTAGATCAGAGATGAAGAATGCTGAAGTCTCTAGAGTTCGGGCTTCTGTTTAGAACTTTTCAAATGCTAACTAACCATCTCTGCAGTGTATCATTTCTGATTAGAGTGCTTTGGATATTAATTAACCACCTCTACATTTTTTTTTTTACAATATAGATAAAACCAAATTAATATAGATTTCACAGTGTCTATGTTATGAAGATCAAAGGCTACAGCCTTCAGTATGGGTTATACCTCAACACAAAGAAAACAAAAACCCTCACAACCAGATCAATAAGCAACAACTGATAAATGGAGAAAAGGCTGACGTTGTCAAGGATTTCATTTTACTTGAATCCACGATCAACATCCATGGATGCGGCAGTTAAGAAATCAAACGACATATTGTATTGGGCAAATCCGCTACGAAAGACCTCTTTAAAGTGTTAAAAAGCAAATATGTCACTTTGAGGACTAAGGTGTGCCTGACCCGAGTCATGGTATTTTCAATCACCCCATAGCATGCAAAAGCTGGACAATGAATAAGGAAGACCAAGGAAGAATTGATGTATTTGAATTATTATGTCAGAGAAGAATATTGAAGATACCATGGACTGCCAGAAGACCAAACAAACCTATCTTGGAAAAAGTACAGCCAGAATACTCCTTTGAAGGTAGGAGGGAGAGGCTTAGTCTCACTTTGGACGTGTTATCCGGAGGGACCAGTCACTGGAGAAGGACATGATGCTTGATAAAGTAGAGGGTCAGCGAAAAAGAGGAAGATCCTCAATGACATGGACTGACACAGTGGCTGCAACAATGGGCTTAAGCATAGCAATGATTGTGAGAATGGTGCAGGACTGGGCAGTGTTTCGTTCTGTTATACATAGGGTCACCATGAGTTGAACCCTACTCAACAGCACCTGACAACAACAACAACATGCTGAAGTGTTTTAAAGTAAATTACAGACAATAAAACAAATAAAAATGCCAATAGGCAGACCACTGCCATCCCATAAGAGTGGCTGTGAGTAGAGTACGCTGTTGTCTTGCTATACTATTCCTATAAGACAAAACTGCATATAAAACATTAATACAAAATCACCATAGAAGGCCATAAAATGTCATTGTATTTTAGAAACCATATTACATTTGTAAACCCCTAATAATCCATTGTCTTTTATAACCTACATTTAATTTCTAAGAAATCAATCATAGTTTATTGAATATGCCTATGCCCATTTCAGTGGCATGCTATTCCTTTTATTTTATTTTTTTTTTTTTGTTGAACTTTAGATGAAGGTTTACAGAACAACCTAGTTTCTCATCAGTTAGTACAGACATTGTTATATGACATTGGTTAACAACCCCACGACACGTCAACACTCTCCCTTCTCAACCCTGGGTTCCCTATTACCAACTTTCTTGTTCTCTTCTTCTTTGCAGTCCCCACCCTAGGGCTGGTGCACCCCTTTAGTCTTGTTTTGTTCCATGGGCCTGTTTGGTCTTTGGCTGAAGTGTGAACCTCTGGGGCGGCCTCATTACTGAGCTGAAAGGGTATCCAGGGTCCATACTCTCAGGGTTTCTCCAGTCTCTGTCAGGCCAGCAAGTCTGGTCTTTCTCTTTCAGTTGGAATTTTGTTCTGCACTTTTCTCCAGTTCTGTCCAGGACCCTCTATTGTGATCTCTGCCAGAGCAATCAGTAGTGGTAGCTGGGCACCATCTTGTTGTACTGAACTCAGTCTGGTGGATGCCATGGTAGATGCGGTCCGTTAGTTCTTTGGATTAATCTTTCTGCTGTGTCTTTAGTTTTCTTCATTCTTCCTTGCTTCTGAAGGGGTGAGACCAGTGCAGTGCCCTAGATGGCCGCTCACAGGCTTTTAAGACCCCAGACACTACTCACCAAAGTAGAACGTAGAATATTTTCTTTACAAACTCTGTTATGCCAATTGAGCTAGATGTTCCCTGAGACCATGGTCCCCACAGCTCTCAGCCCAGCAATTTGGTCCATCAGGGAGTTTGGGTGGCATGCTATTCCTTTTAAATTCAGTATTTCCTTTTAGTCCACAGGAAACTTTTAAATCAAAATCCACACCCATGGAGACACTCAATGTGAAATGCTTGGGATATATTTTGACGCTCGCTCTTCACTGGTACCCACCATCTCCAGATTTTCTCACACAGAAGAAACCACTCTTGCCTCCTTATTCAAGTATGGGAAGGCATGTGGGATCCATCCTGTCGGTCTTTATTCATTTATTATTATTTTTTAATATTTTCTTTTTTTTGGTTTTATTGCCATTTTAACCATTTCTATGTGTACAATTCAATGACATTCATTATATTCACCATGTTATACAACCATCACCACTATTCATTTCCAAAAGTTTTTCATCAGTCTAATGGAAACTTAGTACCCCTTAAGCAATAATTCCCCCTTCCCCTGTCCCTAGTAAAAAAAAAAAAAAAAAATTTTTTTTTTTTTTGGTAGCCACTAATAAAGTTTGGTCTGTATGCATTTGCCTATTCTGGACAGTTCATGTAAGTGGAATCATACAATATTTGTCCTTTTGTGACTGAGTTATTTTACTCAGCATAGTGTTTCCAAGGTTCATCCACATTGTAGCATTTATCAGAACTTCATTTCTCTTTATGGCTGAATAATATTCTATCGTATGTATATACGACACTTTGTTTATCCATTCTTCTGTCGATGGGCATTTGGGTTGTTTCTACCTTTTGGCTATTGTGAATAATGCTGCAATGAACACTGACATACAAGTATCTGTTAGAGCCTCTGCTTTCAATTCTTTTGGGTGTATATCTAGGAGTGAATTTACTGGGTCATATGGTAATTTTATATTCAACTTATTGAGGAACCACCAAACTGTTTTTCACAGTAGATGCACCGTTTTACATTTCCACCAGCAAATAGACAGGATTCTAATTTCTCTACATCCTCAATAACACTTGCTATCTTTCATTTTTCTGATCATAGCCATCCAAGCATGTATGTGTCCATTCATTATTAAACAACTAATAAGAGCATAGATGTGAAGCTGACCTGGAAAGCCTGGAAAAGGAAATTTAAGGCTATTGTAGGAAGGATGTACCCATCTGGCTGAAGATTATTGGCAATTATCCAGTTTTTAAAGCTGGGAGGAAGCTATTTTTATGAGGCCATTGGTAGCTAATTGCTTGAAAATGTTAGACAGAATACAATTTCTCAATCATTAAACCAGCTTCCAGTAGCTTCATTTTTCCAATGTGGGTCCAACCCATTACAATTGTTTCCAAAAGACTGTCTAAAGCATTGGATTGTAAAGAAATTTCATTGTATTGTTTGCAATAGAAGGACAATTAGATGTCTTTTAGGTAAAAACAGAGACTTTTCACTGTAACATGTATTTTAATAAGGTACATGTGTAACGTAGTCATGAGAAAGATATTTCAAAGAATGAGCTATTACATTAAAATCTCTTCTTTGTAAGAGATACAAAAATAAAATTTTATGACAGACATGCTGCATGCAAGTTAGTAATTCATTAACTGATTAGAACCAAATCTAGAAAATGCTTCAAAAGGGAAAAGAGATACCTAAGGTGATTTGTCCGAGTAGATAGAAAGTGAGAAGAAAAATATGACAAGGAGGTGCTGGGAAGAAGATGGAGAAAACAGAGTCCATTGAGCAGATATCCAGGGGCTAACAGAGTTAGACCTGAACTTGATAAGAAGCCCTAGAAAGGAGCACTGTAGCAACTTTTTAAAATGGTTGCAAATTACCTGATACTTCTTCCCGTGAGTGGTGGGGTCTCTGCTTCCTTCCTTGGAGTGTGGGTGTGCCTGTGACTGCTTTAATCAAGACACTCACTATATGACTTCTGAGGCTGTGTTTAAAAAGATCGTATAGTTTCTACATGGTTTTCTTGGGATGTCTGATCTGGGGGAAGCCAGCTGCCATTTAAGATGCCTGACCACTCTGCTGGAGAGATCACATGTAGGCACCCTGAGCAACAGTCCACTGAGCTCCTGGCCAACTGCCAGAATCAACCGTCAGCCATCCAGTGACCCACCTTGGACATCCAACCCAGTCAAGCCTTCAGATGACTGCACCCCCAGCCAACATCTGATCTCAACTGCATGAGAGACCCCAAGTGAGAACTATCCTCCCAAGCCCTTCCCAGATTTTTGGCCCATAAAATTGTTAGCAAATTAAAAAGACTGTTGTAAGTCCCTAAGTTCTGGGGTAATTTGTCTTATAGTCATGGTAACCAATGAGGACTGACTGACCTATAAGAGATCTAGGTGCAAATTTTACAAACTAGAATATTCTGCTAACAGCATTTAGCAAGCTTAAAAAAATAAGACTGTGAACTTGATGACAGGATCGGGCAAGCTGCCTTAAACTGTGGAGCCTACTTTTCTCTCCAAATCTGGAAAAGTACCACCCTCCCCACCAGACATCAAAGAAAACTGAACTAAATCACCTCCTAACTCTAGAATCTGTTTTCTCACATTTTATTTTACAAGTCTTATTAAAAAAAAAAAAAACTACAATATTTTCTCAAAACATATAGATGTGAAAGGTAAAGAGAAAATTTTTATTTAAGAAGTATTTTGTGGTTTTTAAACCCAGGCTGCATTGAATCCTCCTTAGTTGTGCCTGATCTAAACCTTTTTTTCCCACTAATAACAGTTTTATTCTTAAAGGTTTCACTAGCTCTGAATCAACTCTGTTGTGACTCATGCGGTGTGTGGGTTGCAGTTAAAGACTTTCTAGAAAGGTAAGTTACGACAGGCAAAACACCCCAAATCATTTTGAAAAAATTAGTTGTAACAGTTAAAAAACACCCATGGCAAGACCGGCAGGCAACCCTAAAATTAACTGTGCTGAGGATAAACAGCAGGTACATGGTTAGAAGTGGAATAAACTGAAAAATAACCTTTAAAGAGTGAACTGGGGGGGGGGGGAAAGTCTTGTGCTCACCAAAGACATCTGACAATTGGCCTAGCGGGAAGACTGGTACATAGAACCATAGAATTGTGAGCTGTCGAAAGGACTACATCCAGGCTCTGGTTTAGACTTTAGATGAGATCTCTCTCTTTCTCTTTCTTACCCCCACACACAGTCTAGGTGAATTAGCTCAGAGCCATATATTCAGACTGATACTACTTGCTGTAATTTTCATGCAGGTCTGCCCCACACTTATTTTGCCCTCACGTAGCATTAAAATTACCCGATATGAATCAGGCTGGCCAAATCTTTGGTCTGTTCAGAGCAGAAGCTTTGCAAAACTGCAACACATAAAAATTGTTCTCATTGCCCTCCTGCCTCTTTTCTGGACCCTATACCCACTGGAATGTGCTGCTCCAACTTAGCTATCTTCTCTCTGACCAAGTAGATGTAACCCACTTGGCTAGGATCCTTCTTCAGGGACTGCATCCATAATGGAGTTTTTTTTAAGTCCCCTTCCCCCACCCATCAAAACTTGTCCCTCCAGTTTCCCGTTCCCTTAAGGCTACCCTCCACTGACTCTCCATTGCCTTTGAGGGGGGGAAAAAAAAACCCAAACTCCATAGCTTAGTATTTAAGAGAATCCACAATTTTGATCCAATCTATCTTTACAGCTACATTTTCACTATTTCCTTCTCTAGACAAGATATTCACTTTTTTTTTCTTTTTCTGTTGTTGCTGTACACCACATGCTCACCTAAAACCGTATCTCTGTCTGTGCCCTACCTCTAACCCAGAACGCCCTTCCTCCTACTCTAAACATACCTAAGTCCACCTTTCTTTTAAAGCCCAGATCAAACCTCACTGTCTCCATAAAGCATTCTGTTGTCTCATCAAACCCCAGGGATCATATCTTCCTCTAAATTCTATACCACGCATTTGGCCCTTAGCACCTACTGTGTTCTAATGTTATTCATATATTTAGTGTATTTTTCTTTCTCAACGGGGGGCATCAGTGATGCTGTACATCTTTGATATCCCCAATGCACCATACAAGACATTCAACTTGTGTTAGATGTTGATAATGAAGAGATAGTCTACAACCAGAAGAACTAGATAGTGCCTAGCTACCACTACCAACCATTCTAATCAGAGCAACAATAGATGGGCCCTGTAGAATAGGAGAAAAAAGAGGAACAGAACCTCAGATTCCAAAAAAAAATAAAATAAAAAACAACCAGACCTGCTGAATTGGTTGAGGCTGGAGGACTCCCCCAGACTATTGCACTGAAGTACTCTTCAAACCTTGAACTGAAACTAACCCCTGAGGTCACCTTGTAGCTAAATAGCAAACTGGCTAAAAAAAACTAATGAATATGACCTATAAGTACTATATTCCCTTAAAAAATCACCTGTATGAGACCAAATGGTCAACAATTACTTTAAAACAAAGATGAGAACGTAAGGGGGCAGGGAAACTACATTAATGGAACAACCAGAATGGAAATAATGTGAAGAATGTAACCAATGTCACTAAACAACTTGTGTAGAAATTGTTGAATGGGAACTTGAACTGCTGTGTAAACCTTCACTGAAAAGGCAATAAAATATTATTGGGGGGAAAAAAAAGACAGTCTACACAACGAAAACTCCTGACTTGATGCCCCTCCCAGGGAGGTAATATATTTAAGTGGTGCTTTTCTTTCCAACAATGCAGTAACTCTTGGGAATAAGCCTAAGGATATTTTTTAGCCAGATGTAGAAGATATACTGATGCAGCTCAGCTGACACTGTAGGCCACCGTAGATTTCCCTGAACCTTTATGTTCCCATCACTACCTTTATGTCCTTGTATTTAGGACAGAAACCTCGTACACCTTGTCAAATTCTCTAGACCATATCCTTCTTCTCTCTTGATTGGTGTCCCATCTGTGCCTGGCCACCCCTCCGCTTGTGAACTTAAATGAAACACCCCATTGCACAGGGTGGAATCTGGGCAATCCGAGTAGCTGTTGAGTGACCAGCTGATGTAAACTAGAAGAGATGGAGGGTTTGCATCCTATGGGGTGAACCTTGATGAATAGAAAATAGGAAATGGGGGGGAGCAATCTTCTGTGTCCCTTGTTTCTTTGTAGCTTATTGTAAAGTGGTAACCAGTGTGGTAATAGATTGCATTACCTTGCTTCCCAGCTTCCTTGCCTCAATTTTTCCTTAACTCTCCTTGCCCTGGGCTTTGTTGTTGTTGTCAGGTGCGGTCGAGTTGGTTCCGACTCATAGCGGCCCTATGCACAACAGAACGAAACACTGCCTGGTCCTGCGCCATCCTTACAATCGTTGTTATGCTTGACCCCATTGTTGCAGCCACTGTGTCAATCCACCTGGTTGAGGGTATTCCACTTTTCCGCTGACCCTGTACACTGCGAAGCACGATGTCCTTCTCCAGGGACTGATCCCTCCTGACAACATGTCCAAAGTATGTAAGACACTGTCTCGCCATCCTTGCTTCTAAGGAGCATTCTGATTGTTCTTCCAAGACAGATTTATTCATTCTTCTGGCAGTCCGTGGTATATTTAGTATTCTTCACCAGCACCACAATTCAAAGGCACCAACTCTTCTTCGGTCTTCCTTATTCATTGTTCAGCTTTCACATGCATCTGATGCGATTGAAGATACCATGGCTTGGGTCAGGCGCACCTTAGTCTTCAAGGTGATATCTTTGATCTTCAACACTTTAAAGAGGTCTTTTGCAGCGGATTTACCCGATGCAATGTGTCTTTTGATTTCTTGACTGCTGCTTCCATGGCTGTTGATTGTTGATCCAAGTAAAAGGAAAGCCTTGACAACTTCGATCTTTTCTCCATTTATCACGATGTTGCTCACTGGTCCAGTTGTGAGGATTTTTGTTTTCTTTATGTTGAGGTGCAATCCATACTGAAGGCTATGGTCTTTAATCTTCATTAGTAAGTGCTTCAAGTCCTTTTCACTTTCAGCAAGCAAGGTTGTGTCATCTGCATAACGCAGGTTGTCAATGAGTTTTCCTCCCATCCTGTGCCCTGTTCTTCTTCGTATAGTCCAGCTTCACAGATTATTTGCTCAGCATACAGATTGAATAAGTATGGTGAAAGAATACAACGCTGGCGCACACCTTTCTTGACTTTAAACCAATCAGTATCCCCTTGTTCTGTCTGAACAACTGCCTCTTGATCTATGTAAAGGTTCCTCATGAGCACAATTAAATGTTCTGGAATTCCCATTCTTCACAATGTTATCCATAATTTGTTATGATCCACACAGTCAAATGCCTTTACATAGTCAATAAAACACAGGTAAACATCCTTCTGGTATTCTCTGCTTTCAGCCAGGATCCATCTGACATCAGCAATGATATCCCTGGTTCCACGTCCTCTTCTGAAACAGGCCTGAATTTCTGGCAGTTCCCTGTTGATACACTGCTGCAGCCGGTTTTGAATGATCTTCAGCAAAATTTTACTTGCAAGTGATATTCATGATATTGTTCTATAATTTCCACATTTGGTTGGATCACCTTTCTTGGGAATAGGCATAAATGTGGACCTCTTCCAGTCAGTTGGCCAGGAAGCTGTCTTCCATATTTCTTGGCATAGACAAGTGAGTACCTCCAGTGCTGCATCTGTTTGTTGAAACATCTCAATTGATATTCCATCAATTCCTGGAGTCTTGTTTTTTGCCAATGCCTTCAGAGCAGCTTGGACTTCTTCCCTCAGTACCATTGGTTCCTGATCATATGCTACCTCTTGAAATGGTTGAACATCGACTAATTCTTTTTGGCATAATGACTCTGTGTATCCCTTCCATCTTCTTTTGACACTTCCTGCGTCGTTTAATATTTTCCCCTTAGAATCCTTCACTATCGCAACTCGAGTGAATTTTTTCTTCAGTTCTTGAGAAACGCTAAGCGTGTTCTTCCCTTTTGGTTTTCCATTTCCAGCTGTTTGTACATGTCATTATAATATTTTACTTTGTCTTCTCGAGCCGCCCTTTGAAATCTTCTGTTCAGTTCTTTTACTTCATCAATTCTTCCTTTTGCTTTAGCTGCTCGACACTCCAGAGCAAGTTTCAGAGTCTCCTCTGACATCTATCTTGGTCTTTTCTTTCTTTCCTGTCTTTTCAATGACCTCTTGCTTTCTTTATGGATGATGTCCTTGATGTCATTCCACAACTCATCCGGTCTTCGGTCACCAGTGTTCAATGCATCAAATCTATTCTTCAGACGGTCCCTAAATTTAGGTGGGATATACTCAAGGTCATATTTTGGCTCCCGTAGACTTGCTCTGATTTTCTTCAGTTTCAGCTTGAACTTGCATAGGAGCAATTGATGGTCTGTTCCACAGTCGGCCCCTGGCCTGGTTCTAACTGATGATATTGAGCTTTTCCATTGTCCCTTTCCACAGATGTAGTCAATTTGACTTCTGTGTGTTCCATCTGGTGAGGCCCATGTGTATAGTCACTGTTTATGTTGGTGAAAGAAGGTACTTGCAATGAAGAAGTCATTGGTCTTGCAAAATTCTATCATTCGATCTCCAGCATTGTTTCTATCACCAAGGCCATATTTTCTAACTACTGATCCTTCTTCTTTGTTTCCAACTTTCTCATTAAAATCACCAGTAACTATCAATGCATCTTGGTTTCATGTTTGATCAATTTCAGACTGCAGCAGCTGATAAAAATCTTCTGTTCCTTCATCCTTGAGCCTAGTGGTTGGTGCGTATATTTGAATAACAGTCGTATTAACTGGTCTTCCTTGTAGGCCTATGGATATTATCCTATCACTGACAGCATTGTACTTCAGGATAGATCTTGAAATGTTCTTTTTGACGATGAATGCAATGCCATTACTCTTCAAACTGTCATTCCCAGCATAGTAGACTATATGATTTTCCGATTCGAAATGGCCAATACCGGTCCATTTCAGTTCACTAATGCCTAGGATATTGATCTTTATGCATTCCATTTCATTTTTGATGATTTCTAATTTTCCTAAATTCATACTTCGTACATTTCAGGCTCCGATTATTAACGGATGTTTGCAGCTGTTTCTTTTCATTTTGAGTTGTGCTACATCAACAAATGAAGGTCCCGAAAGCTTTACTCCATCCACGTCATTAAGGTCAACTCTACTTTGAGGAGGCAGCTCTTCCCTAGTCATCTTTTGAGTGCCTTCCAACCTGGGGGGCTCATCTTCCAGCACTATATCAGACAGTGTTCTGCTGCTGTTCGTAAGGTTTTCACTGGTTAATACTTTTCAGAAGTAGACTACCGGGTCCTTCTTCCTAGTCTCCCTTAGTCTGGAAGCTCAGCTCAAACCTGTCCTCCATGGCTGACCCTGCTGGTATCTGAATATTGGTGGGATAGCTTCCAGCATCACAGCAACACACAAGCCCCCACAGTATGGCAACTAACAGACACTTGGGGGGCCATGGGCTTGCAGCTGCCTAAAAAGGGGTTAGCACTTTAATCCTTGCCTCAGGCTCTTTTATGGAGGACACAGGCTAAAATAGCTCCCTGTATTAATCATCAGATTTTATTATTGAGACTTGGAGTTCCACTTCACAGTATGGAATATAAATAACAGCTTCCCATTAGTATCTCTGAGTTCAGTACTTGAGCTCCCATTTGCCATTTTCTAGAAAGCCTTCCTTTCTTCCTGGAATCTCCCCCTCTTACAGACTCCACAACTTGCTAATGTACAGAATTTCAGACCTAGACATTTTTACATCACTAATGGAATAGCCCTTTGAGGCTGGAGGACTTTACAACAGGTATGAGAGATCATTGTTGCCTGCTAAAATCCATTCTCCCCTTCTTAGAAAGTAATATAGTTCTAGTGGGGCACATGACTGCCTAGTTACAGACTACATTCCCAGCTTCTCTTGCATCTAGGCATCCAGATGTACATTCTGGTCAGTGAGATACGAGCAAAAGGGATGTGTGTGCCACTTCCGGGGATAGATTTTAAAGGAATTTGTACATAGTTCCCTAGGCCCTCTGTCCTTCCTGCTGGCTGAGCGATGAGAAAACTGAGGCAGCTTCCTTGTCCTGAGATGGAAGCCACAAGTTTAAGATGACAGAGCTTCTTGAACATCCCTGGACAGCTTACCTCTGGAATATTACATATAAGAGAATAATTTTCCATCTTGTTTAAGCCACTGTTATGCGGGGTCCCTTTGCTTATAGTAGTCTAACCTGTCCCCTATTTAATATAACACATATCAGATCCTAGTTGTTCTAGAACTCTGCTGTCCTCAAGCCAAGAGATGCCTCTGCTTGCCCATGCCACTGCTTTTGCTACTGGTGCTGGAGTCTGTTGTCGCTGCTGAAACCCCAGCATTCTGAAGATGTGTTTTCTGATTTGACTCACAGAGTTCTTGTTTGCAGTCCCTAATCTACAGTCAGGCCAATTCAGTCTATCTGAACAAGTTCGGGAAGAAATAAGTGTTCTGTGAAACACTGATAGTTGCTAGTTGTTTGTTGTTGTTAGCTGCCTTCGAGTTGGCGCCAGTGAATTGGCGTCAAGTTGGCAACCCCACGTACAATAGAACAAAATGTCCTGCACTATCCTCATGATCGTAGATGTACTCAAGCCCATTGTTGCAGCCACTGTGTATTTTAAGTGTCTTCCAGCCCAGGGAGCCCATCTTCCAGCACTATGTCAGACAATATTCTGTTGTGACCCATAGGATTTTCACTGGCTAATTTTCAGAAATAGGTCATCAAGTCTTTCTTCCTAGTCTGTCTTAGTTTGGAAGCTCCACCGAAACTTGTCCACCATTGGTGACTCTACTGGTATTTGAAATACCGGTGACATAGTTACAGCATCGTAGCAACGCACAAGCCATCACAGTACAACAAACTGACAGGTGGGTGGTGGCTAGTTGCTTACCTGATCTTTACTCTTGTCTTTTTCCTTCCTAATGGAAACATGATTTTGTAATGGGGTACAATTAGTCACCCTTTTTTCCCAATATAGCTTTGGCCCAAGGTTAAAAAAAAAAGTTACATTTTCCCAGCCTCCTTGAATCTAGAGGTGACCATATGGCACAATTTTGGAAGAAGTCTGATGAGAACTTTAAGGAAGATGTTGATTTCTCAATATAGTCATCTCCCTTTCCACCTTGTCGTTTCCTTTTCCCTCTTACTGAATGAAATGCAAATTTGATGCCAGAGGGGAACAGACATTTTGCAACCACAAGAAGTAAAACGTGATGCTTGGAACGGCAGAGCAGGAAGATAGAAAGATCATGAAACACTGATGACACCATGGAGCCACTGCATGAGCCCCAGATTGCCTCTTCAGCCTGCTTGTTGTAAGGACAAATAAATCCCAATTGATTAAGCTTCCATAGTTAGGGTTCCATAACATGCAGCCAAAAGCAATCTCTAACTGATACGCCCCACCACAAGTCCTGGACTTCTTTCAAAAACTTGCCAAGTCGTACCTATCAACCTTCAAGCTCTACTTCAATTGTTTAACTCCAAAACAAACAAGAAAACAAACAAAAGGAAAACTCTTCCCTACAAAAAGGCAGCACGCTGAAATTACTTGTTTATTGTTTACATTTTCTGCTAGACTCTAAGCTTTATGAAGGCAGGAGCTGTGTTGGTCTTGTTCACTGCCTTATCCTCAGTGTCTAGCACATTGCCTGACATAGTATCCAAATATTCCTTGCATAGGATTACTAAATAAAATGATCCAAGTACCCTCTTATCTACTTAATCCCTGGGTGGTACATATGATTAATATGCTCAGCTGCTAACTGAAAGGTTGGAGGTTCAAGTTCACTCAGAGGAGCCTTGAAAGAAAGACCTGGAAATCTATTTTCAAAAAAATCAGCCATTGAAAACTATATGGAGAACAATTCTACTCTGACACACGTGGGGTCACCAAGAATCAGAATCAACTCCATGGCAAGCAGTTTTTATTATTTTAGATTACTCATTATTAGATTGCAGCTCATTTATCTACTTATTCATGCATTCAACAAAAATTGGTTGATTGCCCACTATGTGACGTGCACAGGGATATTAATTAAGAATCTTGTCATGAATAAGATAAAGTCACTTCTCTCACTAAACTTGCATTCTAGAGAAGAGATGGACAACCAACTCTTAAACAGGAAAATGAATAAGAGTTTCAGTCAGTGATAAGTGTGATAGGAGATGTGACCACTTTACGTAGAATGTTCAGGGAAGGAAATATTTGAGTGTAAGTCATTGCGGTCATATCAACATGGTTTAAACTTTAATTACTTCATTCTGTGCAATCCAAGTCCTGGGAACTAATTGTTTTCTAACGGCTAGTAAGGGATGAGATGGTCAACTTCCCTTCTTTAAACTTAACGAGCGCAAGCATTTCTGGGGGAAAAAAGAGAAAGAGGGAGAGGGGAAGAGGGAGAAGTAGAGAGAGAGAGAAAAGTAGGAGGAGGAGGAGGAGAGGAGGAAAGAAGGAAGATAGGAAGAGAGGGAAAGAGGAAGAAAGGAAAAAATGAAGGTAGGAAGGAAGAAAGGAAGGAAGGAAAGATGGAAGGACAGACAGATAGAGAACAAATTGTACCCCTCTGTTAAGTAGCTGTCCTCTTCCATGGCCAAAGAGAGAAGCTATTTGGGTAAAAGGTGGCCAAAGGGGACTATCTTCTCTGAAAGTAGACAGCACTGGAAAGAATTGTTAATATCCCACAAAAACAGCCTTTGAACTCTCCTGTGCTCAAAAGAATGTATTGTATTATTAATTTTGTAGCTCTTGTTTATGTTTCAAACTCTCCAACAGACTCCATCATCTTTTTTCCTCAAATTCCCTCTAGGTCCTTTGATGTGAGTACTGACCACACAAGTGAGCCTTCGTGAAATTCTAGAACCACTAATACTTTCCCCACATGTTCTGCCCTCTTTCTACCACTTGAGCTCCAAAACCAGCACAAGCTGCCCTCTTTAGAATTTTGCTCTTGTAAGCACTGAAGTAATGAATACCTATAATTTCCAAAATTCAGAAATGGTTATAATCCTGCCTAGTTTAGGTATTAGAGAAATTAATGTCACATGTCTTTATATGATAAGTTATCTTGGTAACTTTATGAAGAAAAAAATTTATAAAATTAGTTGTTAATAGAATATAAATGATTTTTTTCTTTAGAGTTGGTTGAACAACAATTTTACAACTTTAATACACAAATCTGTTCCTATATAGCTGGGTTAGAAGAGTGGCCAGGTTTAGGGAGAATGAAGGAAGGATGTGGGAAAGCTATCTGAGCCCAGCTCAGTTGTATTGAGGGACAGAGATTATGTTGGAGGGAAAGTGTCTATATTAGCAGTGCTCTCAGCTTTCACAAGACGGGAATAGCAGGTCTAGGGTAAGACAAGTGAGGTGCCTAAGAACAAAACAAAAAGTCTCTATCGAGTTGATTCCCACTCAAGAGGAACCCACTTGTGTCAGAGTAGAACTGTGCTCCATAGGGTTTTCTCAACGGCTGATTTTTCAGCGGTAGATCTCCAAGACCTTTTTTTCTGAGGCACCTCTGGATAGACTCAAAACTCCCGCCTTTTAGTTAGTAGCCCAGTGCCTTAACTGTTTGCTCCACCCAGGGTATATGGTGCAAAATTAAGGAAGCAGTTACTCTCAGGTGCACCCCTGTATTTGGACCACCCTGAGAGTGAGTGCCTCCTTAAATTTCATGCTTCAAGCACTTCATTCATTGCACCCACCAAGTTCCTGTCTCCTGCCTGGGGGTATTGAACTCTGTCAGGACTGCAAGAAAGCGAGTGGACCCAGACTAAATTCTCTTAGTCAGGACAAATGGGCATACAAAGGTGCAAACAGTTAAAAGAAATAGTCTTCATTCACCTGGCTGAGAAGAACAATGTGTGTCTCCACTCAGAAGAGATAGGGTCACTTTCCCTAGACAAGAAGAGGTACCAGTATGAAAAATGCATCCTCTCATTCTGACCCCTCTACTGCTCACTCAGGCTCTTTTCTCCGGTCCACACCCTGCCTACTGCCAAACTAAAATAACAAAAAGTGTTAAGTAACGAAATGAACTACAGTAGGGAAAATATCTCTGAACTGTTAAAGGAGAGAGCAGGATTTTTGTAGAAGAAATGAAGACTCCAGTCAAAGACAGGGGTTCTTGACCAAAAGCTGAGCGGGAGCAAGAAAAAGCCTTCAACCCCCACATAACCTCACCGAGGCAGAGTGTCACGCCTTCTTAGAAACCCACCCACAAGCTCTTGAGTTTGAAGACACTTTGTGCTTTCCTTTTTACTTCTTAAAGTACGGGTTTGTATTTCTCCTGCTGGGCTGTAAGCTCCTCAAGGGGAGAGACAGTCTTCCCTTGTCCCACATCCCATCATCTCTCAGCAGAGTGCCTGACCTGGAGTAAAAACCAAAAAAACCAAACCCACTGCCGATGAGTCAATTCCGACTCATAGCGACCCTACAGGACAGAGTAGAACTGCCCCATAGAGTTTCCAAGGAGCTGGAGTAGGAGCTTAATAAATATTTGCTGCATTATTACACTGGTTCGCAAAACCAGAAACCCCTTTATTTGAACTCTATTTGGCCTCAGTTAGGAAGCTTAAAATGCAAATGCCCCTTGTTATGGATTGAATTGTGCTCCCCCAAAATATGTGTTGGAATCCTAACCCTTATATCTGTGGCTAAGGAGCCCAGGTGGTGCAGTGGTTAAGCACTCGGCTGCTAACCAAAAGGTCATTGGTTTAAACCCACCAGCTGTTCTGTGGGAGAAAGGTGTGGCGGTCTGCTTCTGTAAAGATTACAGCCTTAGAAATCCTATGGGGCAGTTCTGCTCTGACTTATAAGGTAGCTATGAGTTGGAAGTGACTTGACTGCGACAGGTCATGCCTGTGTATGTAATTCCTTTGGGGAATAGGGTTTTCTTTGCTGTGTGAATGAGGCCATGTCAGTGTAGTGTGTGTCCTAAACCTCATCACTTCTGAGTGGTAAGCAGCAGTATAGACACAGAGACAGGCATCAAGAAAAAACCGGGGAAGATCAATGCCATGCCATGTAAAGACCGCCAAGGAACCAAGAATTGCCAGCTACTAGAAGCTGAAGTGAGGCCCTGGTGGTGCAGTGGCTAACAGCTCAGGCTGCTAACCAAAGGTTGGCAGTTCGAGTCCACCAGCCACTCCTTGAAAACACGATGAGACAGTTCTACCCTGTCCTATAGGGTTGCTATAAGTTGGAATCAACTTGAAAGCAACGGTTTTTTTTTTTTTTTTAGAAGCTGAAATAGACAAAGAAGGACCTCCCACTAGAGCCACACTCTGAATTCAGACTTCTAGCCTCCTGAACTGTGAGAAAAAAAAAAATTTTTTTTGTTCTTTAAAGGCACCCACTTGTTACAGTAGCACTAGAAAGCTAAGATACCTCTGAAAGATGGAACACTAACTTAGACTTTGGCTGCCCTGAGAGGGATAAGGCTCAGGTAAGAGCCAGGTGCAAGAAGCAGTTTTTGAATGTGTCATGAGCACAAACAAGCAACAATTTCTTTGCACATTTGCCCAGGTTCAATGCTGGCCTAAAACAAAACAAAACAAAAACCCGTTGCCATCCAGTCAATTCCAACTCATAGTGACCCTATAGGACAGAGTAGAACCACCCCACAGAGTTTCCAAAGGGAGCCTGAGTGGATTCGAACTGCCACCCTTTCGGTTAGCAGCCATCGCACTTAACCACTATGCCACCAGGGTTTCCTGGTGCTGGCCTAGGGAAGGGAAATTTAGGAGAAGCATCTGGTAGATGAAGTGATAAGCAGCTCCACAAAAATGTATACTGTTTGTGAACTCTGGCAAGCAGAACAAAACAGGCCACGAAGCAAAAACAGCCCTTATAAAAATAGATCTTAAATTTCTCTCTCTGAGTCTTTCAAATCACCTAAAGTGCACTTTACAAAAAATTAAAACCATGAGTCTCATACAAACATAAAATGAATGTGTCAAAGATTTTATTAAACTCATTAATTAATAAGGGAATCAGTAAGTAGCTAAGAGTTGTTCAAAAGAAAATTCATGAAGTCGAAATTTATAGAGTTGGTTGGTCAAAGGAGTGTGAAATGACTTTTCTTATAGCTCCCAAACTGGTTAAGATCCTACAAGTCGATGATCATAACCTTTGGGTTATCTTTCTTTACCACTGGACAGAAATAATTTACAAGCATTGGACAAGCATCATTTCAAATGCTATACGTTTTCTTCAAGCTAACTCTTCCTTTGGAGTTCCCAGGTAGTGCAAACGGTTAACATGCTTGGCTAGCCAAAAGGTTGGAGGTTCGAGTCTACCCAGAGGCAACTCAGAAGAAAACCCTGGAGGTCTACTTCTGAAAAGTCAGCCATTAGAAACCCCGTAAAGTACCGTTCTACCCTGACACACATGGGGTCACCATGCGTTAGAGCTGACTCCACAGCTATCTGACACACAGGGGGTCACCGTGCGCTGGAGCTGCCTCCACAGCCATCTGACACACACGGGGTCAGCGTGCGTTAGAGCTGACTCCACAGCAATCTGACACACACGGGGTCAGCGTGCGCTAGAGCTGCCTCCACAGCAATCTGACACACACGGGGTCAGCGTGCGCTAGAGCTGCCTCCACAGCAATCTGACACACACGGGGTCAGCGTGCGCTAGAGCTGCCTCCACAGCAATCTGACACACACGGGGTCAGCGTGCGCTAGAGCTGCCTCCACAGCAATCTGACACACACGGGGTCAGCGTGCGCTGGAGCTGCCTCCACAGCAATCTGACACACACGGGGTCACCGTGCGCTAGAGCTGACGCCACAGCAATCTGACACACACGGGGTCAGTGTGCGCTAGAGCTGCCTCCACAGCAATCTGACACACACGGGGTCACCGTGCGCTAGAGCTGCCTCCACAGCAATCTGACACACACGGGGTCACCGTGCGCTAGAGCTGCCTCCACAGCAATCTGACACACACGGGGTCAGCGTGCGCTGAAGCTGACTACACAGCAATCTGACACACACGGGGTCAGCGTGCGTTAGAGCTGCCTCCACAGCAATCTGACACACACGGGGTCACCGTGCGCTGGAGCTGCCTCCACAGCAATCTGACACACACGGGGTCACCGTGTGCTAGAGCTGACGCCACAGCAATCTGACACACACGGGGTCACCGTGCGCTAGAGCTGCCTCCACAGCAATCTGACACACACGGGGTCAGCGTGCGCTGGAGCTGCCTCCACAGCAATCTGACACACACGGGGTCAGCGTGCGTTAGAGCTGCCTCCACAGCAATCTGACACACACGGGGTCACCGTGCGCTGGAGCTGCCTCCACAGCAATCTGACACACACGGGGTCACCGTGTGCTAGAGCTGACGCCACAGCAATCTGACACACACGGGGTCAGTGTGCGCTAGAGCTGCCTCCACAGCAATCTGACACACACGGGGTCAGCGTGCGCTGGAGCTGCCTCCACAGCAATCTGACACACACGGGGTCAGTGTGCGCTGGAGCTGCCTCCACAGCAATCTGACACACACGGGGTCACCGTGCGCTGGAGCTGCCTCCACAGCAATCTGACACACACGGGGTCAGCGTGCGCTAGGGCTGCCTCCACAGCAATCTGACACACACGGGGTCAGCATGCGTTAGAGCTGACGCCACAGCAATCTGACACACACGGGGTCACCGTGCGTTAGAGCTGCCTCCACAGCAATCTGACACACACGGGGTCACCGTGCGCTGGAGCTGACTACACAGCAATCTGACACACACGGGGTCAGCGTGCGTTAGAGCTGCCTCCACAGCAATCTGACACACACGGGGTCAGCGTGCGCTAGAGCTGACTCCACAGCAATCTGACACATACGGGGTCACCGTGCGTTAGAGCTGCCTCCACAGCAATCTGACACACACGGGGTCAGCGTGCGCTAGAGCTGCCTCCACAGCCATCTGACACACACGGGGTCACCGTGCGTTAGAGCTGACGCCACAGCAATCTGACACACACGGGGTCAGCGTGCGCTAGGGCTGCCTCCACAGCAATCTGACACACACGGGGTCAGCGTGCGCTGGAGCTGCCTCCACAGCAATCTGACACACACGGGGTCAGCATGCGTTAGAGCTGACGCCACAGCAATCTGACACACACGGGGTCACCGTGCGCTGGAGCTGACTACACAGCAATCTGACACACACGGGGTCAGCGTGCACTAGGGCTGCCTCCACAGCCATCTGACACACACGGGGTCAGCGTGCGCTGGAGCTGCCTCCACAGCCATCTGACACACACGGGGTCAGCGTGCGTTAGAGCTGCCTCCACAGCCATCTGACACACACGGGGTCAGCGTGCGCTAGAGCTGACTCCACAGCAATCTGACACATACGGGGTCACCGTGCGCTAGAGCTGCCTCCACAGCCATCTGACACACACGGGGTCAGCGTGCGTTAGAGCTGCCTCCACAGCAATCTGACACACACGGGGTCAGCGTGCGCTGGAGCTGCCTCCACAGCAATCTGACACACACGGGGTCACCGTGCGTTAGAGCTAACGCCACAGCAACTGTTTTTTTTTTTTTTTTTTAACTCTACCTTTATAAAAAGAGTTGTAAATTATCCTAGTCGATAGTAAATAGAAGTCAAACAAAGGTAAACGTTTCTAGAAAATCAAATCATTCCCATGCAGAGTGGCCCTGTTAAACAACATCCAGCACGACATTGAAATGACATCCACAAATCCCCTTTTGTCTATGTCTAAGTTTTGGATTTTTTTTCCTAACCATCCACATCTTTTTAAAAAGGTGCAGCCCAACGGTTAGACCTACCTTTAGTTTTAGGGGTTTGTGATTTTGTCTGCTACCATGTATCAAAACCAGAACCAAACCCACTGCCGTCGAGTCGATTCCGACTCATATGAGGACCATGCTTCAGGCTCTGTGTTAACCGTCCGTCATTTCCTCTTCACCATAACACTGTATGAATTATCTTGTTTATCTTATAGATGAGACTGTGGAGGATCCGAGAGGTTAAGTCCATTGCCTAAGTCACATTGCAGAGCCAGTTCTATCTCAGGCCAAAGCCTATGCTCTCCACGACTGCCTTTTCTTTTTTCCAGTCAAATTTTCTTTCATTTCTGAATAAAGTAAATTTCAGAATTACCTGTTACCTCTCCAAGTTGTTTCATTTTGTGTCTTCAAAGTGGGAATGAAAATCACTTTCTCCCATAAACCCACATGGAGTTTTTCCCTATGAGGACCTACAGCTTAAAGGCTCCAGTCTTAGTGAGTTTTTCTTTCTTTTCATAAACCTGAGGCTCAGCATATTACAGGGTTGAGACCCCAGCATATTACAGCAATCTCTGTGGGGAGGAGAAGAGAATGGGCTGTGAAATGGACAGCATCCAGAAAAACTAACGAATACGTCAGCTATGTCTGATTAAATGGCAAGAAACCAGACACAGAAGTAACGGCTTGGTGGGACTCTAAGAAAGAGAATTGTAAATCAGCATCCCTAAGAGAGGAAGCCGTGGTAAGGCTAATACAAACTACTGAAAAATTTAAAATATCATTTATATTAGGCTTTGGAATATATTTTCTATCTTCGCACATAATAACTTTTCAGTTTTGCTAGGTTCTACCCAATTTTAGCATTAGACAGAAAAAATCCCTTCAAGACCAAGAGATTCCCTAGGTCTTCCATACAAAAGGAAGGAGCCTGTGACCACCTCTCAAGTCTGATTAGGCTCCAAGGGGAGAAAAGAAGGCAATTTAGTGAGCTGAAGAGAAAAGGAATCATTCCCATCTCCATCCTGATGGGAGAACCCAGCCAAGCCCACGGAGCAGGCAGTCCTAATCCTGGGCAATGCTGTGCACCAGTGGCTGGAGGGTGGGATTTTCAGTGGGAGAAGGAAGCCTTGAGTCACTGAATCAATTCTTCTTTTATCCAGTCTTGTGGGCGGAAGTGTGGAAAACTGCTCATTTTTCAGCTCCTCTTAGCGAGAGTAACATGAATTAGTGGCTAAGGAGTGGGGGTGCTATTGTGTTCACTTGTAATTAAAACCAACTAAACCTCAACTGAAAATCAGGAAAATGTGCGTCAGGATTGTATCCTTCACCATACTTACTCAATCTGTATACCGAGCAAATAATCCAAGAAGCTGGACTATGTGAAGAAGAGCACAGCATTAGGATTGGAGGAAGACTCATTAACAACCTGCAATACACAGATGACACAACCTTCCTTGCTGAAAATGAAGAGGACTTGAAGCTCTTACTGTTGAAGATCAAAGACTACAGCCTTCAGTATGGATTACACCTCAGCATAAAGAAAACAAAAGTCCTCACAACTGGACCACTAAGTAAGATCATGATAAGAGGAGATAAGATTGAAGTTGTCAAGGATTTCATTTTACTTGAGTCCATAATCAATGGCCATGAAAACAGTAGTCAGGAAATCAAACAAAGTGTTATGTTGGGCAAATCTGCTGCAAAAGACCTCTTTAAAGTGTTGAAAAGCAAAGATGACACTTTGAGGGCTAAGGTGTACCAGACCCAAGACATGTTATTTTCAGTCACCTCATATGCATGCAAAAGCCAGACAATGAATAAGGAAGACTGAAGAATTCATATATTTGAATTATGGTGTTGGCAAAGAATATTGAATATATTACCATCGACTGCCAGAAGAATGAACAAATCTGTCTTGGAAGAAGTACAGCCAGAATGCCCCTTAGAAGGGAGGATGGAGAAACTTCATCTCACACACTTTGGACATGTTATCAAGAGGGATCAGTCACTGGAGGAGGACATCAGGCTTAGTAAAGTAGAGGGTCAGCAAAAAAGAGTAAAACCTTCAATGAGATGGACTGACACAGTGGCTGCAACAATGGGCTCAAAAATAGCAAGGATTTGTGAAGCTGGCGCAGGAACAGGCAGTGTTTTGTTCTGTTGTACAAGGGTTGCTATGAGTTGGAAGAGACTTGATGGCACCTAACAACATAAAAACAAAATCCTCAGTCTCAACCCGACCCAGAGCCCTGGTAAGTGGCTGTCCAGGGCCTTCTCCCAGCAAAGCTGTCAAGGAGGTGAAGCCTGCCTCACTGCCCTCCTCACCTGCCCTCTCATGTTCATCACTCCCTCCACCCCTATGCAGGTTGAGCTTAAATTTGGTACACTAGGAAATAGTTGTTGGAGTTTTGGATGCAAGCGAGTGACAGGACACAATGAAAGGTGCTCAAAGAATATTCCTCCAACAGTAGGGTGCAGAATGAGCTTGTGAGGAAAAGACAACTAGATCTGCTAGATCCCTTTATACAATAATTCAGGTGTAAGATGATGAAGACTTTAGCCAGGGGATAGTCACAGGAAAAGCAAAAACAGGAGAAAAAGGAAGTCACCTGAACTTGATGGCCATCCGAATGCAGAGGGTGAAGGAGACAAAGCACTCAAGGAGGATGTCAAGGTTCTGAGTTTGTTGGTGATGTTTAGGTAACAGCAGAACCCCCATGGAAAAACCCATAGACAGCATAAAGATAGATTAGAAGAGTGTAAAAATGGTGTGGTGGAGGTGTCCGACATCCTCTAACTTTACAGCAGGGAAGGAGAATCAAGATTAGCAGCCCAAGGAATGCCTGCAGGCACAGCTAAGAAGAGGCTGTCCAGATGAAAGAACTGTATCCTGAGCCTCCTTTCTCTGTCATCTTTACCAATTCTTACATCAACAATCCCTCCCATGGTACTCTTTACTTCTCTGCTGAGTTCTATAATTCATTGCAGTGGCCACACAGAACTCACAAGCCATATTCACAGTCATGAGGTTTATTAGGGAAGTAACAGTTTACAGTTCAGGTTCAGGAACACTCAGGATACAGTTCTTCCATCCAGACAGCCTCTTCTAAACCATGCCCACAGGCATGCCTCTCTCTGGCCATTCGGTCTTTGCCCTGCTCAAGTAAGTGTTACAAAGCTCTTTTAGCTCTGCTGGTGAGTGCCCCCTCCGCACCCCACCCCCCTGCTGTAAGCCTCAGCCCAAAGGCACTCAGCTCTAGCTCTGCGGGTCAGTAAACCTAGTCCACCAAGTCTTCTGCCCAAACGCACTCAGCTTTCTTGCTCCAGGCTGATTCTGCTGCCACCATTTCTCTCCCTCTGCTTTTCACTGTCTTGAATGTTACAGCTCACTCTCTCTCCCTCCCTCCCTCCCTCTCTCTCTCTCTCTCTGTCTCCTGGTTCCAGGAGCTTCTTCAGCGCAGGGATCCTGGGTCCAAAAGATACACTCCACTCCTTGTTCTTCCTTCTTAGTGGTGGTGAGATCCTCTTGTCTCACTTCTGGGTGGGCTCGTTTTAGGCCTACAGGATGATAAAACTGGCCAATCCCTTCATTAGCATTTCACAGACCTTATTTGCATGGTCCACTCCCACAGGGGTGCCATGAACTTTATTTGCATTGTTGGCAAATTATCTAATCCCCTTGGTGGGCCACAATTACCTTATTTGGAATTACAAGAGGATGGCAAGAAAGGCCATATAAAATGATCCATAGCACCGCAGAGAGTCTACAGAGGTGATATGGGGGAAGAGAGATTCTTAGGAATTAGGTTTCAAAGAGACAAAAAAAAATCAGAGCAATAATCTATAGACCAAACACTGGGAATACAGCATATGGTCCAAAGGAGAAGAAGAGTCTTCAAAGACAGAGACAAAAGGAAAAGAACATGGAAGCCATTTAGGAACTAGCAATAAGAAGATTTGGGTGACTTTAATCAACCACACGTCTATAGTCTGTGTTGGCCTCCATTTTTTGTGAGTGGAAGATTCTGGGGAAATGCATTGGTTTGGGATTTTTTCCTCCATTCTTATCACCTACTCATTATTTTGAGAACACGGAGTCTGGCTCAATCACTGAAATGATCCTGAACTCACCAAACAGTTCCTGGCCCCTAAAGAGCAGGCCAGGGCTAAGGCAGGTGCCAGGGGCTTAGTTTGTGGGAACATGGCCTCGGTGGAAAAAGCTTTACCTATACTGTTCCATTCTTATCCAGAAGTCAGCTGGAACTCCTGGGCTAGGGAAAGCCCTGCAGAGGTGTTGAGCTGCAAAGGGGTTAATAATTGAAGGAAAAAGAAAAAATAGCTAAAGATCAGTAGAAATGGTTTTGCCTTCTGGTCATACAGATTGATCACTATGTGACTGCAAAGAGAACTCATTGAGTGATGGCTGAAGACCTTGGCCTGGAGTTTAGCAGCTTACTCTTCTGGTAAAAGATTATGTGTCAAGTTTTGATATGACCATCAAATCATTTCGTTGGTTTTAGCCAAAGGTTTTCCTTCATTTCATAGCAGGCATTCTATATTTGGGAATAGGTTTTCTCTCTTTCAAAACAGATATTTTACTTCTAATTTAGCCCATTAAAGGATCGGTCACTTTCCTCTTCTTGGGAGAGCTTGTTAGGTTAAGTTTTAGTCTCAACAGGGACTATAGCAACAATGTCTAGAGAGTAATTTTGTTTCCCCAGTTACTGTCATTTCACCATAACTCCATTTGCAAAGCAAAGCTTAGTCTCCCTTCCTTCACCTGGGAAATGACCCCTGGAATCCCAGTCCTGGTAGTCAGCCTTGGGTTTGGGGTCTAAGAGCATCTCTAATTTCACTTTCTGGTGGCAGAAAGATTGGCAATCATTGGTATAATGCAGATATGAAACCTGCCAGCTTGTCTCTAGCTGCGAGCGTCTTCAGCACTAAAACAACATCCAAGCTAATTCTTAGGACAAATCTAGCACAGAGACGGAAGAGGCAATGCTTTGAAAATGCAAGGCAGGTTTTCACACCTGTCCCAGCCTGAGTCTCCCAGAAGCAAAGCCCCAGGCAAAGGCTTACGTTCTACTCCTTATTAAGGAGTACAATCCAAGGAAAGTAGGAGTGACGGAAAAGAAGGGTGAGAGTTGGTGTCAAGCAAGACTGACCGCTCAATCTCAAAGGCTCTCCTTCTAAGGAGTTCTTTATAAACTGCATCTCAGGGCAGTCCGTCCCCAGAGGAAAGGAGAAATTATCTGTAGGTTCCATCTCGCATTGGTTAAAGGTACATCCACAGGGCATGAGCTCCCACAATTCCATGTTGTGCTTGGGCACCCCAGAAGCTCTCACAGCAGAGTAATGGTTCACCATTCACAGGGATTCCCAGGGCAGAAGTTGAGAGAAGTACAGTGGGGCATGAGGCCAAGGAACTATGAAATTGTGCCCTCATAAAGTTGACTAGAGTCCATGAGAAACTGTTTGCCTTGATGGTACCTGGAGCAGATCAATTGTTCAAAGGCCCAGGGACAAGTAAAATCTAAAGGATCTAAAATGGCTCATGAAAGAAATCTGAGACAGCATACCACAGATTAGCTCTCTAGAACTTTCTTCCATACATCCACTGTGTGATAAACTCATGAGAAGGCCTTGTTTCCAGCCTTCAGGATTGCATACCATTTGGTGTAAAACAGGTATTGAATAATCACTGAGAGTTGAAACAAAGTTAAAACAATGCTGGAGATTTATTAGTTGATCATACAATTTGCGAACTGGACAACACACAGCATGAGACTGGGTGTTGCACCGGAGATGAGGCAGTATGGGGTATTTATAGTCCAAGGAACAAAGAAAGCTAGGGAAGTCCAAGCAGTTTCGATGAGTCTTTTGGATATTTATCAAAACGTTTCTTGAAATTCTTTCTTTCTCAGAACTGTGTTTGGCCACGGAGACAAATGGCACAGGTCTTGAGGGGTCACAGCCTGCCAAGCAGGCTCTCGGATAACTAGGTATCTGCCTGCCTAGAATGAAGTAGTTAAAGAGAAGGAACTGTTGATTGTAGGTAAATCTACAAAAACAAGCTAATTACTATTTCTAAAAGTTAGGTTACTTATTATCTTAAACTTTTGCCCAGTGAAACCAGGTAGCAGCCATGATATTCTGGCTGTCACAAGTGCCTCCATCTTGTTTTAGCTTCCACACCCAACTGGACAATCTGTTTGAAAAGGAATGTAATTGGTTTAATGAGGAGGAGTCCCACAATGGGGTGTAAGCATGAAATGGTTCTACTTTTCCAGTACCTGCTCTCTATCGGGCTCTGTTAAACACCTTCTCCCACTGGGGTGGTAAACTTCTCTAATGACATTTCATTTGAAGCCCATAGCTCTTCAATTAGTTTTTGGTTATCAAAATCATCTAATTTTAATCCTTACAGTTCAGTCCTGTTTATTTGAAATTTTTAATTTCATATTCATTTCAAAGCTCTCTGCCTTGTCTACTCTACCTACAAAAAAAAAGCCCAAGCTAATTGGAATGTTATGGGGATATGGTCAACTCTTCCTAACATACATTATGCTTCTCTCCTGTGCTCTTCCCTCTGGAATTGGGGGTGGTGGGAAGGACAGTAGGGAAATAACATGTCTCCATAAAATCCTGGTGGGCATATGGCCCTCCCCTTGGTTGGTCATAAATATTTTTCTAGCTGTTTTCTATGGTCTAGACATAGACAGGTGATGACTTCAGCAGGCCTCAGTGATTTGGGACTCATTTTCAGTTTCCCAAGGTATCTGGGGTCCCAGAAGAGGTATTATCACGTCTTCGGGATGATCTCCTAGGGGCCGCCTAAGCTGCACTCCTGGGAGGTCTGTGCTCTTTGCTCCTTGCTATATTGGTCCCCAGGGATCGCACAACCCCAACCTCATCAACCCTAGAAGGCCCATAATCCAAGAATCTTCTGGCCTAAGTGGAATCTATTTTCTGTATTTCCAGGAATGGAAAGTTTAAGGGGATGATCCTTGCTCCTTCTTTGTTCGGTCATCTCTCCTCTTCATCTCTCCCAGGGTTCTTTACCAAGATCTCACCAGAAAAGAAGATGTCAGCCTGCCCTTGTAAAACCAGTAACCAGTTGCCATCAAGTTGATTCCAACTTATGGCGACCCCATCTGCGTCACAGTAGAACTATGTTCCATAGGGTTTTCCATAGCTCGTTTCTTTTTTAAGTAGGTCACAGGCCTTTCTTCTGAGGCACCTATGGGTGGACTCTTCCAATCTTTCATTAGTAGCCAAGGGCTTGAACAGCCTGCACCACCCAGGTACTCCACCCTTCTTGTAAACACTCCTAAGTTGTACAACTGATTCTTTCCAGGCTCAGCTCCTTCTACTTGACATGGAGCTTACTCTCTTTCCCCATATTGTAGGGAGGTGGGGCTGGGGCGGGAGGGAGGAAGAAGCTTTTCTTCATAAAATACTCCTACTGAAAAGACCATTTCTCTTTTTCACAGTCATATATTGTATGGAAGAGGGCATGGACATTAGGATGGAAGTGGTGAGGTACCAGGAAGATGGTGTTGGTGGTGGTATGGAACCTGCTGGAAGTGTTGGCTCTCAGTAAGTCTTTTTAGAAGGATACTATTCCCAAGAGCTGGCCTTTCTCTGCACTTAGAACATGGGGAAACTAGTGTTTTTGTTTTGAGCTGCAGAGTTAGTTATCAGATCTAACTGATACCAGAAAAAACTTCCACTTAGCACCTGACTTAATCCTATTACATAAATATTACCAGTCACTGACTTTTTTGAATATTAGTAATTCTGGTGCCAGTTGGGGTGATTTTATAGCCTCTACTAATTTTTATCTATTTTTCTAAATGTTTTCTTGTTTTGGTGAGAGAGGTTTGCTGTTTTTTCCTTTATTGTTTAGTTCCTTTCATCCAATTAACTGGTCTTAGCTGTTAGAATGTCAGCCATCATACTCAAGTTCCAGCCAGCAGAACTCAAGATAGGAAGGACAAGGGCCCACCTCACTCCTTTTAAGATGTCATGGATTGAACTGTGCCCCCTAAAATATCTGTCAACTTGGCTAGGTCATGTTTCCCAGTATTGTATGATTGTCTACCATTTTGTCCCCTGATGTGATTTCCCTGTGTGTTGTAAATCCTATCACTAGATGTAATGAGATGGATTACTGGCAGTTATATTGATGATATCTACAAGTTTAGAGAGTGTCTTAAGCCAATCTCTTTTGAGATACAAAAGAGAGAAGTGAGCATAGAGACAAGGGAACCTCATACAAGCAAGAAGGCAAAGCCAGGAGCAGAGCATGTCTTTTGGGTCCTACATTCCTGTGCTGAGAAGCCCCTTGACCAGAGGAAGATTGATGACAAGGACCTTCCTCCAGAGCTGACAGAGAGAGAAAAACTCCCCTGGAGTCCTACTAGACTGTGGGAGAATAAATTTTTATTTGTTAAAGCCATCCACTTGTGGTATTTGTTATAGCAGCACTAGATGACTAAGACAGGAGACTTTCTGAAAAGACCACACAACATCTTTGTTATCGTCCCCTAGTCCATCCAGCTGCAGGGAAGACTGGAAGATACAGTCCTCTGGTTGAATGTACTGCTGCCTCAAGTAACATGAGGGTGATATAGGCAATTGATAGTCTCTGCCACTTCCCCAAAGCCTGAAAATTCCAGATCATTCACCTTTATAGTTTATTTTGCTAATGAGCATTTTTCACATTATCTTTCTTATTAAAAGGGCACTTGTTAAAAAGAAAAAAAAAAAATAGACAAAAGGCAACTCTAACAAATCCCTGTCAGAAACAATCACTAAGGTATCCACCTTCCAGGCAGCAAAAGTGGGAGTAACTGCTGCTTCTTCGACTTCTTCTCCCCTAACCGCTTCACCCCGCTCCCCTGTATATTTTCTACAAAAATGAGTTCTACACTTATAATTTCCAGGTATGAGTCTTGCTAAATAGCTGACATTTTGGAATAGCCGAAGATTTTCATACTTTTTTGAAACATACTGTAATTTATTTAAGCAATCTACCTATCATTGGACAGGGAGTTTATTTGAACTAATTCTCTTTTGCTAAGCATTTGGAATTTTTCCAGGTTTTCACCATAATACACGGCTGACAGCTGAAACGATTGTTAGAAAATTAATTCCAAATTTTAAAAATCAAAAAATAAGGGGGAAAAAAATCCACTGCACTTAAAAAAGGCAGGGGAAGGGAGACAAAATTACCAAACAAATGAGTTAAGGGTTGCAAAACCTCCCTCGTGGGCTACCAAAATGATTAATACATGAAAAATCAACGAATGAGAAGCATTCATTTTTGACCAAAAGTATTCTATTGACCAACTTATGTTTGACCAAATTGCTTTGGCTGAAACGTTTTCAGCCAGATCTCCTGTAGCTGAGTTAAATTAAGTTGCGTGGAAGGCATTTGGGGCAACCCATCTGAACACATTCTTTTCTTTGGGGAAGTGTTATGCTCTGCTGTCCTTTTGATATGAAAAGAATAAGTATACATTTTGAGTCCTGCCTTTTATTTCCCTACCCCTCAAGTTTTGCTCTAACTGGATTTCAAAAAATTGGGTCACCTCTTAGGTTATTTAATTGGAGATTTTCTGAACCCCCTCAAATATAAGGAGAGGATGCCAAGCAGACTCACCCAACCCTGATGTACTAGGAACAAGTAGGCCTTCAGCGTTCACTCCTTCTGATACTCATGTCAGAAAGAGAGAAAAAAAACTGCTGCTATCCTTCAGTATTTCTCAGGATTTCTCTGAAGCTAAATTAAACGCAACCTCTTGATCTCATACACTTATATTCACTTCTCCAAGGGTCTCTTTCCTGGCAAGGCACTAAAATAACATCTTAGGCCTATCTCTGTGGTCCTTTTCTGTCTTTACCTCATTAAATCCAGCAAAAGGCCCTCTCCAAAAGCCCACAGAAGACAGTGTTGGGGATAAAAGGACCAACCTGAGTCACATCCACCAGGTAGGTGCAGCAGAGCTCAAGGGAAACCAAGGGACAATTTTAGACTAAGCATAGCCCATCTACTGAGGATCCATTAGGGACAGGGTTCTGCAGAAAAGCTCAGTACTGTGAAGATCTGAGAGGGCACCATTTTACCCATCAACATTTCCGTTTTAGTCATTTGGGATAATAATCTTTTTCAAAATGCATTTCATACACTCTGGCTTTTTTTTGTTGTTTTTTTTTAAGTTTTTATTGTGTTTGAGTGAAAGTTTAAAACTCAAGTCAGTCTCTCACACAAAAACTTATATACACCTTGCTACATAGTCCCAATTGCTCTCCCCCTGATGAGACAGCCCTACCCTCCCTCCACTCTCTGTTTTTGTGTCCATTTTGCCAGCTTCTAACCCCCTCTAAGCCCTCTCATCTCCCCTCCAGGCAGGAGATGCCAACATAGTCTCAAGTGTCCACCTGATCCAAGAAGCTCACTCCTCACCAGCATCCCTCTCCAACCATTGTCCAGTCCAATCTATGTCTGAAGAGTCGGCTTCGGGAATGATTCCTGTCCTGGGCCAACAGAAGGTCTGGGAGACGTGACCACCGGTGTCCTTCTAGTCTCAGTCAGACCATCAAGTCTGGTCTTTTTACAAGAATTTGGGGTCTGCATCCCACTGCTCTCCTGCTCCCTCAGGGGTTCTCTGTTGCATTCCCTGTCAGGGCAGTCATCGGTTGTAGCCAGGCACCATCTAGCTCTTCTGCTCTCAGGCTGATGTAGTGTCTGGTCTATGTGGCCCCTTCTGTCTCCTGGGCTCGTAATTACCTTGTGTCCTTGGTGTTCTTCATTCTCCTTTGATCCAGGTGGGCTGACACCAATGGATGCATCTTAGATGGCCGCTTGTTAGCATTTAAGACCCCAGACGCCCCTCTCCAAGGTGGGATATGGAATGTTTTCTTAATAGATTTTATTATGCCAATTAGATGTCCCCTGAAACAATGGTCACCAAACCCCTGCCCCTGCTACGCTGGCCTTCAAAGCATTCAGTTTATTTAGGAAACTTCTTTGCTTTTCATTTAGTCCAGTTGTGCTGACCTCGCCTGTATTGTGTGTTGTCTTTCTTGTCACCTAAGGTAGTTCTTATCTACTATCTAATTGGTGAATACCCCTCTCCCACCCTCCCTCCTGCCCCCTCTCATAACCATCAAAGAATATTTTCTTCTCAGTTTGAACTATTTCTCAAGTTCTTATAATAGTGGTCTTATACAATATTTGTCCTTTTGCAACTGACTAATTTCACTCAGCATAATGCCTTCCAGATTCCTCCATGTTATGAAATGTTTCACAGATTCCTCACTGTTCTTTGTCGATGCATAGTATTCCATTGTGTGAATATACCATAATTTATTTATCCATTCATCCGTTGATGGGCACCTTGGTTGCTTCCATCTTTTTGCTATTGTAAACAGTGCTGCAATGAACATGGGTGTGCATCTATCTGTTCGTGTAAAGGCTCTTATTTCTCTAGGATATATTTCAGGGAGTGGGATTGCTATATAGTAGTTCTATTCCTAGCTTTTTAAGGAAGCACCAAATCAATTTCCAAAGTGGTGTACCATTTTACATTCCCACCAGCAGCGTATAAGTGTTCCAGCCTCTCCACGGCCTCTCCAACATTTATTGCTTTGTGTTTTTCGGATTAATGCCAGCCTTGTTGGAGCGAGATGGAATCTCATTGTAGTTTTGATTTGCATTTCTCTAATGGCTAATGATTGTGAGCATTTCCCCACGTATCTGTTAGCTACCTGAATGTCTTCTTTAGTGAAGTGTCTGTTCATATCCTTTGTCCATTTTTTAATTGGGTTATTTGTCTTTTTGCAGTTGAGTTTTTACAGTATCATGTAGATTTGTGCTGATTGGAAATGTCATAGCTGAAAACTTTTTCCTGGTCTGTAGGTAATCTTTTGACTCTTTTGGTGAAGTCTTCGGATGAGCATAGGTGCTTGATTTTTAGGAGCTCCCAGTTATCTACTTTTTCTTCTGCATTGTTAGTGATGTTTTGTATACCATTTATGCCATGTAGTAGGGCTCCTAATGTTGTCCCTGCTTTTTCTCCCATGATCTTTATCATATTAGATTTTATATTTAGGTCTTTGATCCATTTTGAGCTCCTTTTTGCACATGGAGTGAAGTATGGATCTTGTTTCATTTTTTTGCAGATGGATATCCAGTTATGCCAGCACCGTTTGTTAAAAAGACTGTCTTTTCCCCCATTTAACTGTTTTGGGGCCTTTGTCAAATATCAGCTGCTCATATGTGGATGGATTTATGTCTGGATTCTCAATTCTGTTCCATTGGTCTATGTATCTGTTGTTGTACCAGTACCAGGCTGTTTTGACTACTGTGGCAGTATAATAGGTTCTAAAATCAGGTAGAGTAAGGCCTCCCACTTTGTTCTTCATTTTCAGTAATGCTTTACTTATCTGGGGCCTCTTTCCCTTCCATATGAAGTTGGTGATTTGTTTCTCCATCTCATTAAAGAATGTTGTTGGAATTTGGATAGGAATTGCACTAAATGTATAGATTGCTTTTGGTAGAATAGACATTTTTATAATGTTGAAGTCTTCCTATCCAGAAGCAAGGTATGTATTTCCACTTCTGTAGTTCTCTTTCAGTTTCTTGCAGAAGTGCACTGTAGTTTCCTTTGTGTAAGTCTTTCACATCTCTGGTAAGATTTATTCCTAAGTATTTTATCCTCTTGAGGGCTACTGTGAATGGTACTGATTTGGTGATTTCCTCTTCGATGTTCTTTTTATTGGTGTAGAGGAATCCAACTGATTTTTGTATTTTTATCTTGTATCCTGATACTCTGCTGAACTCTTCTATTAGTTTCAGTAGTTTTCTTGAGGATTCCCTAGGGTTTTCTGTGTATAATATCATGTTGTCTGCAAATAGAGATAATTTTACTTCTTCTTTGGCAATCTGGATGCCCTTTATTTCTTCGGCTAGCCTAATTGCTCTGGCTAGGACCTCCAGCACAACGTTGAATAAGAGAGGTCATAAATGGCATCCTTGTCTGGTTCCTGATCTCAAGGGGAATGCTTTCAGGCTCTCTCCATTTAGGATGATGTTGGCTATTGGCTTTTTATAAATCCCCTTTATTTTGTTGAGGAATTTTCCTTCTATTCCTATTTTGCTTAGAGTTTTTATCATGAATGGGTGTTGAAATTTGTCAAATGCCTTTTCTGCATCAACTGATAAAATCATGTGATCCTTGCCTTTAGTTTTTTTTATGTGATGATTACATTAATTGTTTTTCCAATGTTGAACCATCCCTGCATACCTGGTATGACTCCCACTTGGTCACGGTGAATTATTTTTTTGATATGTTGCTGGAATTTTGTTGAGGATTTTTGCGTCTAAGTTCATGAGGGATATAGGTCTATAATTTTCTTTTTTTTTTTTAACCCGTTTTGGTATCAGGGATATGCTGGCTTCATAGAATGAGTTTGAGAGTATTCTGTCCTTTTCTATGCTCTGAAATACCTTCAGTAGTAGTGGTGTTAACTCTTCTCTGAAAGTTTGGTAGAACTCTGCGGTGAAGCCGTCCGGACGAGGGCTTTTTTTTGTTGGGAGTTTTTTGATTACCTTTTCAATCTCTTCTTTTTTTATGGGTCTATTTAGTTGTTCTACTTCTGTTTGTGTTAGTTTAGGTAGGTAGTGTTTTTCTAGGAATTCACCCATTTCTTCTAGGTTTTCAAATTTGTTAGAGTACAATTTTTCAGAGCAATCTGATAGGATTCTTTTAATTTCAGTTGGGGCTTTTGTAATATTGCCCATCTCATTTCTTATTCAGGTTATTTACTTCCTCTCCTGTTTTTCTTTTGTCAGTTTGGCCAATGGTTTATCAATTTTGTTGATTTTTTTCAAAGAACCAGCTTTTGGTCTTGTTAATTCTATTGTTTTTCTGTTTTCTATTTCACTTAGTTCTGCTCTTATTTTAATTATTTGTTTTCTTCTGGTGCCTGAGGATTTCTTTTGTTGTTCTCTTTCTATTTGTTCAAGTTGTAGGGATAATTCTTTGATTTTGGCCCTTTCTTCTTTTTGTATGTGTGCATTTATTGATATAAATTGACCTCTGAGCACTGCTTTCGCTGTGTCCCAAAGGTTCTGATAGGAAGGGTTTTCACGCTCATTGGATTCTATGAATTTCTTTATTCCATCCTTAATGTCTTCTATAATCCAGTCTTTTTTGAGCAGGGTATTGTTCAGTTTCCAAGTGTTTGATTTCTTTTCCCTGATTTTTCTGTTATTGATTTCCACTTTTATGGCCTTATGATCAGAGAAGATGCCTTGTAATATTTCAATGTTTTGGATTCTGCTAAGCTGGCTTGCTTTATGGTCTATTCTAGAGAATGTTCTATGTGCACTAGAAAAGAAAATATACTTGGTTGCTGTTGGGTGGAATGTTCTGTATATGTCTATGAAGTCATGTTGGTTGATTATGGCATTTAGATCTTCTGTGTCTTTATTGAGCTTCTTACTGGATGTCCTGTCCTTCACCGAAAATGGTGTGTTGAAGTCTCCTACTATTACTGTGGAGCAGTCTATCTCACTTTTCAATGCTGATAGAGTTTGTTTTATGTACCTTGCAGCCTTGTCATCGGGTGCATAAATATGTAATATTGTTATATCTTCTTGGTATATTGTCCCTTTAATCATTATATAGTATCCTTCCTTATCCTTTATGATGGATATAACTTTAAAGTCTATTTTGTCAGGAGTTAATATTGCCACTCCTCCTTTTTTTTGATTGTTGTTTGCTTGATACATTTTTTTCCATCCTTTGAGTTTTAGTTTGTTTGTGTCTCTAAGTCTAAGGTGCATCTCTTGGTGGCAGCATATAGACGGATCTTGTTTTTTTAATCCATTCTGCCACTCTCTGTCTCTTTATTGGTGCATTTACTCCATTTACATTCAGCGTAATTATGAATAGGTATGAATTTAGTGCTATCATTTTGATGTCTTTTTTGTGTGTTGTTGACAGTTTTTTTTCCCCACTTAATTTTGTGTGCTGAGTAGATTATCTTTTTATATTGTCCTTTCCTCATATTTGTTGTTGATTTTGTTTCTGCTGAGTCTCTTTTTTTTTTCTTGTATTTTATTTTGATGAGTAGGATAGTTTGTCTCCTTTGTGGTTACCTTATTATTTACCCGTATTTTTCTAAATTTAAAACTAACTCTTATTTCTTTGTATCGCCGTATCTTCCTCTCCATATGGAAGGTCTACAATTACATTTCTTATTCCCTCTTCATAGTTTTAATGTTGTCTTCTTTTATATATTAACATTGCTGCTTCCCTGTTTTGAGCCTTTTTTTTTTTTTTAATCTTGCTTTTTTTTTATTTCCCTTTCTGGGTTGACGTCTGGTTGCTCTGCCCAGTGTTCTAGCCTTGGGCTGTTACCTGATGTTATTGATTTTCTAACCAAAGAACCCCCTTTAGTATTTCTTGTAGTTTTCATTTGGTTTTTACAAATTCACTAAACTTCTGTTTATCTGGAAATGTCCTAATTTCACCTTCATACTGAAGAGACAGTTTTGCTGGATATATGATTCTTGGCTGGCAATTTTTTCCTTCAATTTTTTAAATAAGTCATCCCATTGCCTCCTTGCCTGCATGGTTTCTGCCAAGTAGTCCGAGGTTGTTCTTATTGGCTCTCCTTTGTAGGTGACTTTTCGTTTATCCCTCACTGTTCTTAAAATTCTCTCTTTATCTTTGGTTTTGACAAGTTTGGTTATAACATGTCTTGGTGACTTTCTTTTAACATCTGCCTTATATGGAGTTCTATGAGCATCTTGGATAGATATCTTCTCCTCTTTCATGATATCAGGGAAGTTTTCTGCTGACAAATCTTCAACAATTTTCTCTGTATTTTCTGTTATCCCTCCCTGTTCTGTTACCCCAATCACTAGTAGGTTATTTCTCTTGATAGAGTCCCACATGATTCTTAAGGTTTCTTCATTTTTTAAAAAATTATTTTATCTGATTTTTCTTCAAATATATTAGTGCCAAGTGATTTATCTTTGAGTTCAGAAATTCTGGCTTCTTCTTGCTCAATTCTGCTCCTCTGACTTTCTATTGAGTTATCTACTTCTGTAATTTTATTATTAATCATTTGAATTTTTGATTGCTGTCTGTGAATGGATTTTTCCAGCTTAATAAATTTTTCATTATGTTCCTGAATAATCTTTCTAATTTCTTCAATTGCTTTATCTGTGTGTTCCTTGGCTTGTTCTGCATGTTGTCTCATTTCCTTCCTGATGTCTTAAATGGTTCTGTATGTTTAACTTTTGTATTCTGCTTCTGGAAATTCCAGGAATGCACTTTCATCTAGAAGATCTCTGGATTCTTTATTTTGAGGGCTTTTTGACGTGATCATGGTCTGTCTCTTTACGTGACTTGATATTGACTGTTGTCTCTGAGCCATCTATAAGTTATTGTATTAGTTTATGTTTCCTTATTGTGTCGTAGCTTCTTGCTTTGTTTTGTTTTGATATGCCCAGATGGTTTCCTTGAGCGAGCTAGCTTGATTGTGTTCACCTTTGGAGCTCTGACGTACTGTCCCCAGATGGCTAGAGCTCTTACCAGGTGTATGAACCTAGGAGTCCATTCACTTTTCTTGTATGGATTCAGCTCAGGTATCCAGGTAGTTGGTCATCAAGAGTATGGTACAGGCTCTGTCCTACAGTCTTGGGGGGCAGCGGTGATTGGTGTAGGTACTGATATCTGGTTGCAGCAGGGGGTCATGCTCTGAACAAGGCAAGAGGTTGAGAACTGACCCCTGAGTGTCTCAGAGGAAAGCGTGTCCCTGTTTCCTAGAGCGTGCAGGTGGGTGAGTTCTTTAGAGAGACCATGGGCACCCATTGTTTTTGGTTGTAAGGACTGGGAGGTACTAGTTATTCTTGGACCCCTGTCATGGGTGGCTGGGTGACCTAAGTGTAGCTACCGGTCCTTAGGCCCCTGATGTGGGTCGGTGAGGACTCTGTTTAATAGGCAAAGCAATGTCAATCATCAAACACCCACCTCTCCGCCGCACAGCTAAAATAGTTGGAGTGTGCCAACAAGGGCCTATTCTCCTGAAATAGGCTCACACAGATCCATGCAGAGGGGAAAGGTGCTCAAAAGCCACAGACCGTTTATGCCTGGACAGGAGCCGCTTCTGTCCTGCGCTCCCTCAGTTAGTGGAGCTGGCAAATTATCTTTTCCCCAAAATGCAATTTTTTTTCCTCTCCAAGGCCAGGAGGATGACTCTAGGTGCTCAACAGTGCCTATCTCAAGCCCAGGGAATTCAGCCACTGAAGCCGGCTTGGGGGTAGGGGGCCCGTTAAAATATACGCAAGTACTTAGATTTTGCCAAGAGCACCAATCTTCTCTGGGTCCGGAGGTATGAGTAGGCTGTGTGGCTGGCTGCTCACCCCAAGGAAAATGCAGCTGAACACCAGTGCCAGCCTGCTGCCACTACTCCAGGAATGGTGCCTAAGGGCTCCCCGTGATTCAGGTCCGGTAACCCCTCTCTGCTTCTGAACCGCCTCTTCCTCCCCCTCTATTTGTTTTCTAACCTTGCCTTTGATGCTCAGGGCTCCTAGCTTGTCATAAATATACTCGTTTCACTTGTTTTGGGGGGTCTCTGTTGTAAAGAGGGCTTACCGGAAGCATCTGTCTATTCTGCCATCTTGGCTCCGCCCTCCTTTCTGGCTTTTTAGGCAGACTGTTGATATATACGTTATATATATAATCAGGATTGGAGGAAGAATACTAACTACCTGTGATATGCAGATGACTCAACCTTGTTTGCTGAAAATGAAGAGGACTTGAAGCACTGATGAAGAGCAAAGGCTAGAGCCTTCAGTATGGATTGCACTTCAAGATAAAGGAAACAAAAATCCTCACAACTGGACCAAAAAGCAATATCATGATAAATGAAGAAAAGATTGAAGTTGTCCAAGATTTCATTTTACTTGGATCCACCATCAACGCCCACGGAAGCAACAGTCAAGAAATTAAATGGCATATTGCATCGGGCAAATCTGCTGCAAAAGATCTCTTTAAAGTTATAAAAAGCAAATACATCACTTTGAGGACTAAGGTGCACCTGACCCAAAGCATGATATTTTCAATCACCTCACATGCGTGTAAAACTTGAGTAATGAATAAGGAAGACCGAAGAAGAATTGGAACCTTTGAATTACGGTGTTGGTGAAGAATATTGAATAAACCATGGAAGGATTTTGACTACATACTACATAAGCAAAAATAGATTGAAACAGCTTTCATGACCTAATGCTGTAATGCTTGCCTTTGCCATTAAAAAAATACCAACTGGTTTATTTTTGAAATGTCCATGCTTATTTCTAAATGATGAAATTAGAAAAGGGCTTTTGGGCTGCTCATTCCCACCTCCTCCCAGCAAAGAACACATTACAGGAATGGATGGGCTTTAAGCCCATAAACTAGACACAGAATTGTCTATAACAGTCACTATTTTTGAAGTATCACAGATATCTTGATGTGCTATATAAGAAGGTCAATTATATAACTGCAACTTCTAGATCTGATGAAATCAGCTTGAAGAGAATTTACAGAATGCCTATCATTCATGTGTTTTTCATTAGTTTATGGCATTTCAACATGGATACCCTGTATGCCCCCTTTCTGGCTATTAGTGCATTGTGGGTATAAATTTTAAAATACATGACCAAAAACTTAAAACAACTTAAAATTCATGAGAGCAAGCCTTCTGATCTCATTAACCACTGTGCATGCCTCCCCTTTAATAAGGAAGTATTTCCAAAATTTATATTTTAAATTCATAAAGACTGAAATAAGAAATAGAAAAAAACTTCAAGGGCATGAACCACTAGGAACATGTGGGAGTTTCCCTGGTTGGGGAACACTGCTACTGTAGGAGTTTAAAGGTAACTTGGTTTGCATTGTTCAACCATCTGTCTGGCAACAACAGTGGGGATGAATAAAGATTAGAGATAAATCTGTCCCTGGGTAACAGCAATGGGCAGTAGATTGCTTTATCAGGTCATGAGCAAGGATTTGGAATTTAGAGCAGTTTCATCTATAATTCTATAAACACTAAAGTGTGTAGAGCTTGCCCTAAACAAAATGGCCCCAAATTTCTGTGGATTGGATACTTATGTCTGTTTTTCTTTAATCATGTTTTTTGCCCTTTCCTTGCTCTTAGAGTATTAGCATTTATTTGTTAGTCTTTTTTTGCCTTCCTGTAGCATAACCATTCCCTTCTGGGTTTTTGCTTCTTATCCATTCTGAATTTAGAAAATGGAGTATGTTATCAAGGCAACTAGTACTGTGGCCAATTGAAGTTTTATCTCTCTGGGGAAACTCTATCAGCCTTTGTAAAGTGCATGCCTCACAGTTATCCCAACCTAGCAGAGAGTTTGCTGGGGTAGTTATACCCAAGTCATTGGTTTAGGGCTGCCCCGTGGGGGCTAGAGGTGGTGTTAATTTCCTGCCACTTTCTGCCAGCCACTCAGGCAGCAAAGTGGGCTCCAGCAGAAAAGAATGTCCTTGGGCAAAGAAATGCAGGTGCCGCCGGTGGGAAGTCTGGTAGGTACACACCTAAGTGCTAAGAGTGAGGGGATGTGGGCAGGAAACCAGCAGTGACTGCACTGATACAGGATCTAGATGGTAAACTTCATGGATGGCTAAAATTCTGCTGCTTCGGGTATTATTATTGTTGCCTCTATACCTAACCATATTAAACCAAACATACAGCCATCAAGTCGATTCCAACTTATAGCAACCCTATAGGACAGAATAGAACTGCCCCATAGTGTTTCTAAGAAATGGCTGGTGAATTCGAACTGCCGACCTTTTGGTTAGCAGCTGAGCACTTAACCATTGTGTCACCAGGGTTCCTTAAGTGTGATATTAGGTGTATTTTTTTGTTGTGTGTGTGTGTGGATGACTTTAATCAGTTTGAGAAAGTTCCCTTCTATTCCTAGTTCACTGAGAGTTTTTATCATGATTGAACGTTGAATTTTGTCAAATGTTTTTTCTGTACCAGTTGGTGTGATTATGGAGCTTTTCTTCTTCAGGTTGGTAATATGGTTGACTACACTGATTGATATTTGAATATTAAACCAGCCTTGCACCCCAAGAGAAAACACCCATTTGATTATGGTGTACTGTATATATTGTCACATTTGATTTGATGATGCTTTTTTAAATCTATGTTGGCGAGGGATACAACTCTGTAGTTTTCTTTCTTTTTTTTCTTTGCAATCACTTTTCTGTCTTCAATTCTGTAGTTGTATAGTAAGTCTTTTCACCAATGGCAGTGTAGCTTGGACTTCTTCCTTCAAGACCGTTGGTTCTAGATGATATCTACCCCCTGAAAATGGCTGAACATCGACCAATTCTTTTTGGTACAGTGACTGTCTGTATTCTTTCCATCTTCTTTTGATGCTTCCTGCATTGTTCAATATTTTGCCTACATAATCCTTCAAAATTGCAACTCAAGGCTTAGATTTTTTTCTTCGGTTCTTTCAGCTTGAGAAATGTGGAGTTTGTTCTTCCCTTTTGGTTTTCTAACTTCAGTTATTTGCACATTCCATTATAATACTTGGCTTTGTCTTCTTGAGCTGACCATTGAAATCTTCTACAGAGCTCTATTACTTCATCATTTTTTGTGTTCACTTTAGCTATTCTACATTCAAGAGCAAGTTTCAGAGTCTCTTCTGACATCCTTTTTTTTTTTTTCTTTTGGTCTTTTCTTACTTTCCTGTCTTTTTAACGGCCTTTTGCTTTCTTCATATATGATGTCCTAGATGTCAACCCACAACCTGTCTGGTTTTGACTCACTAGTTTCAGTGCATTAAATCTATTTTTGAGATGGTCTCTAAATTCAGGTAGGAGATACTCAAGGTTGTACTTTGGCCTTTGTGGACATATTTTAAGTTCCTTCAGCTTCACCTTGAGCTTGTATGTGAACAATTGAAGGTCTATTCTGCAATCAGCCCCTGGCCTTGGTCTGACTGATAATATTGAGCTTCTCCATCATCTTGTTTCACAGATGTAGTCTATTCGATTCCTGTGTATTCCATCTGGTGAAGTCCACAAGTCTCCAGGAATTGACAGAATACCAAAGGAGAAGTTTCAACAAACATATGCAACACAAGAAGTGCTCACTTGTCTATGCCAAGAAATTTGGAACACAGCTACCTGGCAAACTGACTGGAAGAGATCCATATGCCCATTCAAAAGAAAGGTGATACAATAGAATGTGAAATTACTGAACAACATCACTAATATCACATGCAAGTATAATTTTTCTGATTTAATTAAAAAACTATGCAGCAGTACATCAGCAGGGAACTGCCAGAAATTCAAGGTGGATTCACAGGAAAATATGGAATGGGGGATAGCATTACTGATGTCAGATGGCCCTTGGCTGAAAGCAGAAAATACCAGTGAGATGTTAACCTGTGTTTTATTGACTATGCAAAGGCATTCCACTGTGTGGATCATGAAAAATTATGGATGACATTGCAAAGAATGGGAATTCCAGAACATTTAATTGTGTTCAAGCGGAACCTGTGCATAGACCAAGAGGCAGTCATCCAGACAGAACAAGGGGATACTGTGTGGTTTAAAATCAGAAAGGTGTGCATCAGAGTTGTATCCTTTCACCACACTTATTCAATCTGTATGCTGAGCAAATAATTCAGGAAGCTGGACTATATGAATTTCAATATACATTTCTTAAATCTCTGGCTTTTTAAACAGACTGCATTTATATATATAATCAGGTTTGGAGGAAGAATCATTAACAATCTGCAATATGCAGATGATACAACCTTGCTTGCTGCAAGTGAAGAGAACTTGAACCACTTACTGATGAAGATCAAAGACTACAGCCTTCAGTATGGATTACACCTCAACATAAAGAAAACAAAAATCCAGCCAGAAGTTCTTCACAGAGTTGCTGTGGTCTCCTGCTTCAACAGTGCTTGTACAGAACCCAGAGCTCACCAATCTTACCCTAACCGGCCGCTCCCAGCCAGCTTTTCACCACCTCTTACAGCAGCACCCTCCGAAGCCCCAAGGGCCCTGCTGCCACTCCAGTGCCACTTAGCAGCCACTGCCTCTCCTCAACAGCCACCATGATGACCGCATCCCCCTTGCATGTGAGACAGAACCACGATCAGGACTCAAAAGCTGCCATCAACCGCCAGATCAACCTGGAGCTCTTCGCCTCCTACGACTACCTGTCCGTGTCTTTCTACTTTGCCCGAATGATGTGGCTCTGAAGAATTTTGCTAGGTATTTTCTTCACCAATCTCAGGAAGAGAAGGAACATGCTGAGAAACTGATGAAGCTGCAGAACCAACCATGTGGCCAAATCTTCCTTCAGGATATCAAGAAACCAGACCATGATGACTGGGAAAGCAGGGCTGAATGCAATGGAGTGTGTGTTACACTTGGAAAAAAGTGTGAATCAGTCACTACTGGAACTGCACAAACTGGCCACTGACTGAAATGACTCCCATTTGTGTGACTTCACTGATACTCATTACCTAAATAAGCAGGTGAAATCCATCAAAGAATTGGGTGACTACATAACCAACTTGCACAAGATGGGAGCCCTGGAATTTGGCCTGGCAGAGTATCTCTTTGATAAGCACACCTTGGGAGGCAGTGATGAAGAGAGCTAAGCTTTAGCCTGGCTGCCCCATAGCTACAGGGGTGACTTCTGTAGCCACCAAGACAGTGTATGCATGTTGGGTTACCTTTACCTTTTCTATAAATTGTACTAAAACACCCATTTAAGTTCTTTGGTTTGTACTATTCCTTCAAATAAAGTAATTTGGTACTCCCCCCCCCAAAAAAAATCCTCACAGCTGGACTGATAAGCAATATCATGGTAAACAGAGAAGAGATTGAGGTTGTCAAGCATTTCATTTTACTTGAATTCACAATCAATGCTCACAAAAGCAGCAGTCAAGAAATCAAACAAAGGCAGAGCCAACATGGTGCTATAGACAGAGCAGCAAAGACTGGAAAAATTAAGTAAAATGGATAAAAACATCAGTCCTGGAACATTAAGCATCAAATGAAGGGATAAAGAACTAGATCGAGCACTAACGAGAAGAAGAAGATGACAGAGAATGAGGAGAGCTATGGAATGGAGGTTCCCTGCCAGCTAACGCTGCACAACTTTGCCATCCTAGAGCATAGCTAGCAATGATCCCAGACGGGGAATACGGGAAGACAACTTCATGGACCTCCCAACAGGAGACAGAGCACCCAGTAACCAGAGAAATAAATGAAATAGAGAACAGACAAGCAATAGAAAGAATCAATAAGATCAAAAGTTGGTTCTTTGAAAAGATCAACAAAGTCAACAAACCATTGGCCAAGCTGACAAAAGAAAAAGAGGAGACGATGCAAATAACCCAAATAAGAAATCAGATAGAGGACATTGCAACAGACTCAGGTGAAATAAAAAGGATCAAAATAGAATACTATGAAAAATAGTACTCAACAAACTTGAGAACCTACAGGAAGTGGACAAATGTCTAGAAACACACTATCTACCTAAACAAAAACAATCTAAGATAAATAAAAAAATCTGAACAAATCCATAACAAGAGAAGAGATTGAAGAGGTAGTTTAAAAAAAAAAAAAAAACTTCCAACAACAAAAAAGCCCTGTCCCAGATAGCTTCACTGGAGAATAATGTCAAACATTTAGGGAAGCGCTCGCATCAGTACTACTCAAACTATTTCAGAGTATAGAAAAGGAAGGGATCCTTCTGAATTCATTTTACGAAGCCAGCATAATCCTGATACCAAAACTAGGCAAAGACACCACAAAAAAAAAAGAAAATTACAGAACAATATCTTTCATGAATTTAGATGCAAAAATTCTTAACAAAATTCTAGTCAACAGAATTCAGCATCATATCAAAAAAATAATACACCATAACCAAGTGGGATTCACACTAGGTATGCAAGTATGGTTCAACACTAGAAAATCAATCAATGTAATCTACCACATAAATAAAATGAAAGACCAGAATCACATGATCATCTCAATCGATGCCGAAAAGGCATCGATAAAATCCAACACCCATTCCTGATGAAAACTGAGCAAAATAGGAAGAGAAGGGAAATTCCTCAACATAAAATATGTTATCTATACAAAACTAACAGCTAACATCATTCTCACTGAAGACAGGCTGAAAGTATTCCCCTTGAGAACGAGAACAAGACAAGGATGCCCTTTATCACCACTCCTATTAAACACTGGCTGGAAGTCCTAGAGCAATAAGTGAAGAAAAAGAAATAAAGGGAATCCAAATTGGAAAGGAGGAAGTAAAACTATCCGTATCGTTACTGCAAGAAACCTATGTAAACGGAAAAACATACAATGCATATGGATAGGAAGACTCAATATTGTGAAAACGTCAATTCTACCCAAAGCGATCTACAAATATAAAGCAAACTCAATCTAAATACCAACAACATTCTTTAACGAGATGGAAAAACTAATCACAAACTTTGTTTTTGGGTTACTGGATAAGTAAAGCATTATTGAAAAAGGAACAAAGTAGGAGGCCTCACACTACCTGATCTCAGAACAGCCTTGGTAGTCGAAACACCCTGGTACTGGTACAAGGACAGACACAGACCAATGGGACAGAATGGAGAAGCCAGGTATAAAACCATGCATCTATAGTCATCTGATCTTTGACAAAAGCCCAAAATCCATTAAATGGGCAGTGGTTGAGAGCTTAAAGAAAGTTGCCATCCAAAAGGCTGGCTAACCACAAGGTCAGCAGTTCAAATCCACCAACCACTCCTTGGAAACCCTATCGGGCAGTTCTACCGTTCCATGGGGTCGCTATGAGTCAAAATTGACTCGACAGCAATGGCTATAAAATAAAGAATTACACACATGAGGAACGTGCTTCTTAGTTGAATCACGTATACAAGACCAAAAGGGCAACACCTGCCCAAAAGCAATGACAAGAAGGCAGAAAGAGACAGGAAAAATAGATGGATGGAAATGGGGAATTGGGATGTGGAAGGGGAGAGTGTTTACACATCGCCAGAATTGCAACCACTGTCACAGAAGAATTTGTATATAAAATGTCGAATAAGAAACTAATTTGTTCTGTAAAGTATAACCAAAAGCACAATAAAAAAGAAAGAAAAGAAATCAAATGATGTATTGCATTGGGCAAATCTGCTGCAAAAGACCTCTTTAAAGTGTTAAAAAGCAAAGGTGAAGACTAAGGGGTGCCTGACCCGAGCCATGGTATTTTCAGCCACCTTATATGCATACAAAAGCTGGACAATGGATAAGGAAGGTGGAGAAAGAATTGATAGGAAGTGTTTTCATACTCATTAGATTCTCTGAATTTCTTTATTCCACCATTGATGTCTTCTATAACCCAGTCATTTTTGAGCAGGGTATTGTTCAGTTTCCAAGTGTTTGATTTCTTTTCTCTGCTTTTTCTATTATTGATTTCCACTTTTATGGCCTTATGGTCAGAGGAGATGCTTTGTAATATTTCGATGTTTTGGATTCTGCTAAGGCTTGCTTTATGACCTAATATGTGGTCTAGTCTAGAGAATGTTCCATGTGCACTAGAAAAGAAAGTATACTTGGCTGCTGTTGGGTGGAGCGTTCTGTACATGTCTACAAGGTCAAGTTGGTTGGTTGTGGCATTTAGATTTTCCATGTCTTTATTGAGCTTCTTTCTAGATGTTCTGTCCTTCACCGAAAGCGGTGTGTTGAAGTCTCCTACTATAGTTGTGATGCTGTCTGTCTCACTTTCCAATGCCGTTAAGAGTTTATGTATCTTGCCGCCCTGTCGTTGGGTGCATAAATATTCAGTACGGTTATATCCTCCTGGTATATTGTCCTTTAATCATTATATAGTGTCCTTTCTTATCCTTTATGGTAGATTTAACCTTAAAGTCTATTTTATCAGAAATTAATATTGCCACTCCTGCCCTTTTTTGATTGTTGTTTGCTTGATATATTTTTTTCCATCCTTTGAGTTTTAGTTTTTCTGTGTCTCTAAGTCTAAGGTGTGTCTTTTGTATACAGCATGTAGACGGATCATGTTTTTTTTATCCATTCTGCCACTGTCTGTCTCTTTATTGGTGTAGGTGCATTTAGTCCATTTACGTTCAGTGCAATTATGGATAAGTATGTGTTTAATGCTGTCATTTTGATGTCTTTTTTGTATGTTGTTGACAGTTTGTTTTTCCCACTTAATTTTTTGTGCTGAGTAGCTTATCTTTATATATTGTCTTTTCCTCTTATTCGCTGTAGTTGTTTTTTTTTCTGCTGAGTCTCTATATTTTTCTTGTATTTTATTTTGATGAGCAAGATTGTTAATCTCCTTTGGGTTACCTTAATATTTACCCAGTTTTTCTCAGATTAAACCTACGTTTTAGTTCTTTATATTGCCTTGTCTTCCTCTCCATATGAAAGATCTATGACTGCTTTTCTTAGCCCCTCTTTATTGTTTTAATGTTGTCTTCTTTTACATAATGACATTGCTGTTTCCCTGTTTTGAGCGTTTTTTTGTCTTGATTTATTTTTGTGATTTCCCTATCTGGTTTGACATCTGATTGCTCTGTCCAGTGTTCTAGTCTTGGGTTGATATCTGATATTATTGGTTTTCTAACCAGAGAACTCCCTTCAGTATTTCTTGTGGTTTTGGTTTGGTTTTTACGAATTCCCTAAACTTCTGTTTATCTGGAAATGGCCTAATTTCACCTTCATATTTGAGAGGCAGTTTTGCTGGATGTATGATTCTTGGCTGGCAGTTTTTTTCCTTCCGTGCTTTATATAAGTCATCCCATTGCCTTCTTGTCTGCATGGTTTCTGCTGAATAGTCCGAGCTTATTCTTATTGACTGCCCTTTGTATGTGGCTTTGCATTTATCCCTGGCTGCTCTTAAATTCTCTCTTTATTCACTGCAGCACTGTTTAAAATAGCAAAAAGTTGGAAGCAACCAAGGTGCCCATCAACAGACAAATGGATAAATAAACAAAAAAAAAATTTTTTTTTTATATTCACACAATGGAATACTATGCATCAATAAAGAACAATGTTGAATCCATGAAACATTTCATAACATGGAGAAATCTGGAAGACATTATGCTGAGTGAAATCAGTCCATTGCAAAATGACAAATATTGTATAAGACCACTATTACAAGAACTGGAGAAACAGTTTAAACAGAGAAGAAAATATTCTTTGTCGGTTATGGGGGGGGGGAGGGAGGGAGGAAGGGAATGGAGTATTTACTAATTAGATAGTAGATAAGTTTCATTTTAGGTAAAGGGAAAGACAATACACAATACAGGAGAGGTCAACACAAATGGACTAAACCAAAAGCAAAGACGTTTTCTTAATAAACTGAACACTTCAAAGGCCAGCGTAGCAGGGGCAGGGGTCTGAGGACCATGGTTTCAGGGGACATCTAAGTCAATTGGCATAATAAAATCTATTAAGAAAACATTCTGCATCCCACTCTGAAGAGTGGTGTCTGGGGTCTTAAATGCTAGCAAGCAGCCATCTAAGATGCATCAATTGTCCTTAACCCAGCTGGAGCAAGAAAGAATGAAGAACACCAAAGACACAAGTTAATTATGAGCCTAAGAGACAGAAAGGACCACATAAACCAGAGACTACATCATCCTGAGACCAGAAGAACTAGATGGTGCCTGGCCACAACCGATGACTGCCCGGACAGGGAACTCAACAGAGAACCCCTGAGGGAGCAGGAGAACAGTGGGATGCAGACCCCCAAATTCTCATAAAAAGACCAGACTTAATGGTCATACTGGGACTGGAGGGATACTGGAGGCGGCCATGGTCCCCAGACCTTCTGTTAGCCCAGGGCAGGAACCATTCCCAAAGCTAACTCTCCAGACAGGGATTGGACTGGAATAGGGAATGGAAAAATGATACTGGTGAAGAACGAGCTTCTTGGATCAAGTGGACACGAGACTATGTTGACATCTCCTGTCTGGAGGAGAGATGAGAGGGCAGAGGGGGCCAGAAGCTCCCCTAATGGACACGAGTAGAGCATGGAGGGAAGTACTTTGCTATCTCATTAGAGGGAAAGCAATTAGGTGTGTATGACAAGGTGTATATAAATTTTTGTATGAAAGACTGACCTGATTTGTAAACTTTCATTTAAAGCACAGTAAAAATTAATTTAAAAAAATTTCTCTCATTATCTTTGCTTTTGGCAAGTTCGATTATAATATGTCTTGGTGACTTTATTTTAAGATCTACCTTATGTGGAGTTCAATGAACATCTTGCATAGATACTTCTCATCTTTCAAGATATCAGGGAAGTTTTATGCCAACAAATCTTCAACAATTCTCTCTGTATTTTCTGTTATCCTTCCCTGTTCTGGTACTCCAATCACTCATAGGTTATTTCTCTTGACAGAGGCCTACATGGTTCTTAGTCTTTCTTCAATTTTTCTAAATTCTTTCATTTGATTTTTCTTCAAGTATATTGGTGGCAAGTGCTTTATCTTCAATCTCACAAATTCTGCCTTCCATTTCCTTAATTCTGCTCCTCTGACTTCCTATTGATTTATCTAATTCTGTAATTTTATTGTTAATCTTCTGAATTTCTGATTGCTGTCTCTCTATGGATTCTTGCAGTTTATTAAATTTTTCATTATGTCCTTGAATAACCTTTTTAATTTCTTCAACTGCTTTATTGGTGTGTTCCTTGGCTTGTTCTGCGTACTGCCTGATCTTCTTCCTGATGTCTTGAAGAGTTCTGTATATTAATCTTTTGTATTCTGCATCTGGTAATTCCAGGAAGGCACCTTCATCCAGAAGATCCCTTGATTCTTTATTTTGAGAGTTTCTTGAAACGACCATGGTCTTCTTCTTTATGCGATTTGTTATTGACTGCTGTCTCCGAGCCATTTAAAAGTTATTGTATTGGTTTATTTTGTTTGCTTACTGTATCCTAGCTTCTTGCTTTGTTTTGTTTTGATGCACCCAGATAGGTTGCTTGAGCGAGCTAGCTTGATTATTTTTGCCTTTGAAGCTCTAACACCCTGTCCCCAGATGGCTAGAGCTGTTACCAGGTATCTGAGCCTAGAAGTCCATTCACTTCTCTTGTATGGATTCAACTCAGGTCTCCAGGTTGTTGGTCATGAAGTGTGTGGTACAGGCTCTGTCCTACACTCTTAGGGGGGAAGGGGTGATTGGTGTAGGTACCGGTATCTGGTTGCAGCAGGGGGTCATGCTCTCAAGAAGTCAGGGGGCTGAAAACCATCCCCTGAGTGTCTATGAGGAAAGTACATCCCTATTCCCTACAGCACACAAGTGGGTGGGTTCTGCAGACGGACCTTGGGCACCCAATGCTTTTGGTTGTAAGGACTGGGAGGTACCAGTTATCCATGGACTCCTGTCACGGGTGGTTGGGTGACCTGAGTGGAGCCATCAGTCCTTAGACCCCTGACATAGGTAGGTGAGGACCCTGTTTAATAGCAAAGCATTGTCAAACATCAAACACCCACCTCTCCACCGCACAGCTGAACAGTTGCAGTCTGCCAACAAGGGCCTATTCTCCTGAAATAGGCCCTCACAGGTCAATGCAGGGTGGAAGGTATTCAAAGTCCATGGGCCGTTTATGCCTGGACAAGAGCTGCTTCTATCCTGAACTTCGTAGGTTAGTGGAGTTGGCAGATTATCTTTTCCTCAGTTGTGAATTTATTCCTTCTCCAAGGCTGGGAGAATGGCTCAGGTCACACAACAGGACCTATCTCAGGCCCAGGGAAATTGACAGCCATAGAAGCTGGCTTCAGGGTGGGGGATGTGGTAAAATATACGCAAGTACTTAGCTCTTGCTGAGAGCACCATTCTTCTCTGGTTCTGGAGGTGTGAGTAGGCTGTGCAGCTGGCTGCTTCTCCCTGAGGAAACTGCAGCCAAATGCTACTACCAGCCCACCACAGCCGCTCCCAGGAATGGTGCCTGAGGGTTCCCAACGATTCAGGTCCGGCAACTCCTCACTGCTTCTGAACCATCTCTCCCTTCCCCTGCCACTCAGTCCATTTTCTAACTTTGCTTTTGATGTTCAGGGCTTCTAGCTTGTCATAAATGTAATCTTTTCACTTGTTTTTTGGGGTATTTGTTGTAAGAGGGTTCACCAGAAGCGTCTGACTACTCTGCCATCTTGGCCCTGCCCTCCCTGGAAGAAGAATTGATACCTTTGAATTATGGTGTTGGCAAAGAATATTGAGTACACCATGGACTACCAGAATGAACTAGTCTGCCTTGGAGGAAGTACTGCCAGACTGCTCCTTGGATGGGAGCATGGTGAGACTTCATCTCACATACTTTGGACGTGTTATCCAGAGGGACCAGTTCCTGGAGAAGGACATCATGCTTAGTATAGTAGAGGATCAGTGAAAAATAGAAAGACCTTCAACAAGATTGGTTGACACAATGGCTGCAACAATGGGCTCAAATATAGAAATGATTGTAAGGATGGCACAGGACTGGGCAGTATTTTGTTCTTTTGTACACAGGGTCGCTTTGAGCCTAAACTGACTCAAGAGCACCTAACAACAACAACATAGTAAGTCCTACAATTGGGTAGTGTGATTCTTCCATCTTTATCCTTGTTATTAGGGTAATTCGGTGCTCATAAAATGAGTTGGGAACTATTTCCTCTATTCTTTTTTTTTTTTTTTTTGGAAGAGGTTTTTACAATTGGTGCAATTTCTTCTTTAAATGATTGGTAGAATTTGCCAGTGAAACTATCTGGGCTGGAAGATTTCTTTTTTAGACATTGTTAACTTCAAATTCAATTCTTTAATACTTATGGACTACTGTTGTTGTTAGGTGCCATTGCGTCCATTCCAACTAACAACAACCCTATGCACACCAGAATGAAATGCTGCCCAGTCCTGCACCATCCTGACTATTGTTGCTATGCTTGAGCCCATTGTTACAGCCACTGTGTCAATACAGCTCCTGGAGGGTTTTCCTCTTTTTCACTGACCCTCTACTTTACGAAACATGATGTCCTTTTCCAGGGACTGATCCCTCCTCATAATATGTCCAAAGAATGTGAGACCAAGTCTCGCCATCCTTGCTTCCAAGGAGCATTCTGGTTGTACTTCTTCCAAGACAGATTTGTTTGTTCTTTTGGCAGTCCATGGTGTACTCGATATTCTTTGCCAACACCATAATTCAAAGGTATCAATTCTTCTTCAGTCTTCCTTATTCATTGTCCAGCTTTTGCCTGCATATGAGGTGTTTGAAAACACCATGGCTTGGCTCAGGCGTGCCTTAGTCCTCAATATGGACTACTAGGTTATCTATTTAATTTTGGGTGCATTTTGGTACTTTGTGGTGTTTGAGAAATTGGTCCACTTCATCTAAGTTGTTGCATTTTCGTGTGCAGAGTTGTTTGTAGTGTTCCCTTTTTATCCTTTTAATGACTACAGGGTCTGTAGTGAAATCCCTTTTTCATTCCTGGGTAATTTGGTGTAAGGTGAAAATCCATCCCAGTTTGCTTAGGAATGAGAGGTTTCCTGGGATACTGGATTTCAGTACTAAAGCCAGGAAAGTCCCATGCAAACTGAGATGAGTTGGTCACCCTCTTCTTTTTTTGGGGGGAGGGGGGAATCTTGCTAAAAGTTTATCAATATTATTGATCTTTTCTAAGAGCCAGCTTTGGATTTTATTGATTTCTCTCTGTATATTTTCTGTTTTCAACTTCATTGATTTCTGCTTTTATGTTTATTTCCTTCCTTATGCTTGCTTTGGGTTTTTGTTTGTTTGTTGTTGCTGTTTTCTCTTCTTTTGCTAGTTTCTTAAGGGGGTGGTTTACGTTATTGCTTTGAGACATTTATTCATTTCTAATATAAGCATTTTTCTTCAGTTCTTTCAGCTTGAGAAATGCTGAGCATGTTCTTCCCTTTTGATTTTCTATTTCCAGGTCTTGGCACATGTCATCATAATACTTTGTCTTCTCGAGTCACCCCTAGGAACCTTCTGTTCAGCCCTTTTACTTCATCATTTTTTCTTTTTGCTTTGGCTACTCGACATTCAAGAGCAAGTTTCAGAGTCTCTTCTGACATCCATTGAGGTATTTTCTTTCTCTCCTGTCTTTTTAATGACTTCTTGCTTTCTTCATGTATGATGTCCTTGACATCATTTCACAACTCATCTGGTCTTAAGTCATTAGTGTTCAATGCATCAAATCTATTCTTGAGATGGTCTCTAAATTCAGGTAGGATTTTTTTTTTTATACTCAAGGTCATACTTTGGCTCACGTTGACTTGTTCTAATTTTCTTCAGATTCAACTTGAACTCACATATGAGTAATTGATGGTCTGATCCACAGTCGGCCCATGGCCTTGTTCTGACTGATGATATTGAGCTTTTCCATCATCTCCTTCCATAGATGTAGTCAATTGATTCCTGTGTATTCCATCTAGCAAGGTCTGTGTATAGTCACCATTTATGTTGGTGAAAAAACGTATTTGCCTTGAATAGCAAAAATGTCACCTTGAGGACTAAGATACGCCTGACCCAAGCCATGGCGCTTTAAATTGCCTCATATGCATGCAAAAGCTAGACAATGAATAAAGAAGACTGAAGAAGAATTGATGCCTTTGAATTGTGGTGTTGGTGAAGAATATTGAATATGCCATGGATTGCCAAAAGAACAAACAAATCTGTCTTGGAAGAAGTACAACCAGAATGCTCCTTAGAAGCAAGGATGGTGAGACTACAACTCACATAATTTGGACATGTTATCAGGAGGGATCAGTCCCTGCAGGAGGGCATCATGCTCGGTAGACAGTCAGTGAAAAAGAAGAAGACCTTCAACAAGATGGACTGACACAGTGACTGCAAAATTGTGAGGATGGCACAGGACCAGGCAGTGTTTCATTCTGTTGTGCATAGGGTCACTATGAGTCAGAACCAACTCTATAGCACCTAACAACAACAGCAATATAAGCATTTAATAATTTTCCTCTAAACACTGCTTTAGTGACATTCCACAAATTTTGATACACTTTATTTTCATCTTCATTCAATTCAAAATATTTTCTAATTTTCTTTGAGACTCACTCTTTGACCCATGGATTATTTAGAACCATGTCATTTAATTTTCAGGTGTTTAAGGATTTTCCTGTTGCCTTTCTGTTATTGATTTCTAGTTTAATTCTACTGTGATTAGTGATATACCGTGTATGGTTTCAATTTTTTTTAATTTGTTACAATTTCTTTTGTAATCCAGGATATGGTCTATCTTGGTGAATGTTACAAAGCCATGTGAGAGATCTGATCTCTGCCCTACCACTCACTTAGCAATAGGACATCTGAGAAATCACTGCATCTCACTGGTCCTCAGTTTCCATGTCTATGAAATAAGGGGAGTGAATTAATCTCTAAAAATTCCCTACTGGCTTTAATCCCTCCCCCTTCTATGAGGAAAAAGAAATGAGGCTGCTTCCTGCTTCTCCATCTACCACCAATCACAAAGTAACCTGTTTGCAAAGTCCTGTCTTTGGTTTCCCAGAAACCATGGAGGATTTGAAGAAGTGCTCATTAAAAAAAAAAAAAAGATTCCTTCCTACAAGACAGTTTCAACATAACATAATATTAAGAAAGAATGTGGCTGTGCTCATTTTATAAGAACTTGAAAAGATATTGCAACTTCTTCAGTCTATTGCTAACTAGCCTTAGTGGCACGATTTCTATTCTGACTCTGGGATCACAGAAGTGAGCCCATAATCTCCTTGGCAAAATGTCAATTTTTTAGGATTCTGCTGGATGAAAAGGAGAGTGCAATTTCTCTGCCCAATTAGACTGCTGCTGACTTTTCCAGAAATCAGCAAACCTGCCAAATGTGAAGCATCTAGTAGCTCCCTGGAGATAGCAGATTAGGCCCACCAAAGTGAGAAATACAAAGCCTCACCACCTTTGCTTCTAAGGAGCATTCTGATTGTGTTTCTTTTAAGACTGATCTGTTCATTCTTCTGACAGTCCACGGTATATTCAGTATTCCTTGCCAACACCACAATTCGAATGCACCAATTTTTCTTCTTTCTTTTTCATTATCTTACAAATGATGAAATAAGTTCTCAAGAGACTTCATAACTTGCTCAAGCCCAAATGCTCGTAAATGGCAGTCTCCAAAGTCATCCTCTGTTCACCATCCTCATTTTCTTATTACTCATCTTCTCAGAGATGTAGTGAATGCTCCTCACAGGGAAATCAATAAAAATTGATACTCTAAATCCTCACCACTGAAGGCAGTTGCTGCTATTGTAGGCACACCATTCCAAACCCAGGAGCTCCGAGGTACACATTCTTCTGTGTCCATTGCAGAGCACAGCCCACCCAGCTGCATGCCTTCCTGTGCCTTTGCATGGGGTCCTCGAGGGAGGGTCTGTGCTGCCTCCAGGCAGAGGCCTCATCTCAGATGCACCGGCTTTTAGAAATGGAGTAAAACCTCCACGGAGCCATTGTTTTTCTGCTCTTTCCAATAAAAGGAAATATGTGTAGATTCACTGGGGTCAAAATGACCTTCTGTCAAAGGCTTCCGAATTGTCTTCAAAGAAGGAAAACATTGCTTTCTGCACAGCTCTTGGGATAGTTTAATCACGATCCGAACTTCACATAAAAGCAGACATAGAAGATTTGATGGATAAGTCCAAAATTCTTTTTTAGCTTTTTATTATGAAAGTTTTCAAAAGTACACAAAAGGAGAGAGAATAGTATAATGAATCCCTTGGAACTATCCTTTCTGATTTAACAGTTATTAACTTTTTGCTTCATTTGCTTCATCTATTCTTTTTTTTACTCTTCCTTCTTTCAAGATACAGTTTCAAGCGCATTTCACCCCCAAATTCTTACCTATGTATTTTTAGTACACATATTTTCTTAAATAAACACATTAGTATTTCATATATAAATAAGTCATCAAAATGAACAGTAGTAACACCCAGTCTATGTTCAGATCTTCAATTGTCTCAAACATGTCTTTTTATAATAGGTTTCTTCAAAAGAGAATCTAAAAATTGACTCATTAAATTTAGCTGTTATATTGCTTAAATCTCTTGTAGCCAGAGTTATATACATCTTAACAATGCTGACAAGGTACCCAACTTTAGTTCTTCAAAATGCTCTCTCTCACCTCTAGGTCTCTGCATTGGCTGTTCTCTCTGCCTAACAGATGTCTCCAGGCTCACACATTGCCTTGAAATCTGCTCATCCTTCACTTTTCAGACCAGATGATGTTCCTTCTAGAAACCCTTTCCTGACCCCCAACTTCTGCTCTATATTTGAGCATATTTGTTAAATATGCTCAGATTTCTAGGGCAAAGCATGAGATTCTACATTTCTAACAAGCTCCCTGGTGATGCCAACACTGCTGGTCTAAGGACCGCACCATAAGTAATGAGGGCTGGATCATTCTCTGCTTCTTCTGTCATAGCACTGATTACACTGTATTGTAATGGCCTCTTTGATTATCTGTGTTCCCTCTAGACCAAGGGTCAGCAAACTACTGGAGCTGTGGAACACAGTCACACACATTTATTTATGTATTCATAAATATATATATTTTCTTATTTAAATCTCTTTCAAATAGCATTGACTATACAAAAATAATACCAATGCACACAGCATGGGATTTATAATATATGTAAAAGTAAAAGTAAAGCAAGTGACAATGATAGCACAAAGGCCAGGGAGGGAGAAATAAGAATACACTATCTTAAGGAGCCCTGTTGACTTAGTGGTTAAGAGCTCGGCGCTAATCAAAAAGTTAGCAGTTCAAATCCACCAGCTGCCATTGGAAACCCTATAGAGCAGTGCTACTCTGTCCTGTAGGGTCACTATGAGTCAGAATCGACTCAACGGCACCTAATAACAACAACATCATAAGGTTTATACAGTATACATGAAGTAGTATAATATCACTTGCAAGTATACCGTCATAAGCTAATGAGGTATACTATAAGCCCTAAAGCAACCACAAAATAAGAATTTAAAGGATTATATTTAATAAGCCAACAAAAAGAAATAATAGAATTACTTTAAAAAGTAGTTATGCCAAATGAATAAAAGGAGAACAAAGAATAGATTAGGTAAAACAAATAGGAAGATGATTAATTTAAATCGAATCAATAATCACATGAAATGCAGATTACTAAACATCCCAATTAAAAGGCAGAGATTGTCAGATTGATGAAAAAAAGCAAGACCCAACTATATGATATCTATAAGAAACACACTTTCAAAATAAATACACAGATTTTTTTTTTAAAAAGAAAAAATATAAAAAGTTATAGGATGCAAGTACCAATCAAAAGAAAACTGGAGTGACTAGACTAATATCAGTTTAACATTCAGAGCAAAGAATATTACCAATGGTAAAGAAGATCATTTCATAATGTGGAAGGGTCAATTCATTAAGAGGATACAACAATAATAAAGGTTTATACATCTAATAACAGAACTTCAAAGTACATGAAACAAATACTGTTGGAGCTGGAAGGAAAAAAAGATAAATCCATAATTACAGTCAGAGATTTCAGTGCCCCTCTCTCAATAGCCAACAGAACAAATAGAGATAAATTCAATAAAAACAGAAAAGACTTGAACAAAACAATCAACCAAATGGACCTAATTAATACCCCACCAACAATGGTAGAATTCACCTTTTTTCAAGTGCACAAGGAATGTTTCTGAAGATAGTCCATATCTTAGGCCATAAAATAAGTCTCAATATATTTAAAAGGGTTCAAGTCATATAAAGCACGCCCTCCTACCACAGGTATTTGAAGTTAGCAAGATCTCTAGAAAATCTCCAGTTTGAAAATCAGTAACATACTCCTAAGTAAACATGTATCATAAAAGAAATTGGGAGAGAAATTAGAAAGTATTTTGAACTAAACAAAAATGAAAACCCAACATACCAAATTTGGGGGATTCTGCTAAAGCACTACTAAGAGAAAATTTATAGCATTAAATGCATATATTAGAAAAGAATTAAGTTATCAAACCTATGACTTCAGTCTTTATCTTTAAAAAACTAGAAAAAGAAAAGCAAATTAAACCCAAAGTAAGAAGAAAGGAAATAATAAAGACTAAAGCAAAAATCTGTGAAAAAGAAAAAATAATATGATAGAGAAAATCAATAAAATGAAAAGTTAGTTCTATAAGAAGATCAATACAGTTGATAAACTTTTAACCAGACTGACCAGAAAAAAAAAAAAAAACATAAATTACCAATATCGAGAATGAGAATAGTTTCTCTGCTACGCATTCTACAAATATTAAACAGATAGTAAGGGAATATTATGGATAAGTTTATGATAATAAATTCAACAACTTAGACAAATACCAAATCTCACTCAAGAAAAAAATAGGTGAACTGAATAGCTCTATATTTATTCAAGAACTTGACTTTGTAGTTAAAAACCTTTCTACAAGAAAACCCCATGTCTAGATGGCTTCACTGGTGAGTTCTGCCAAATATTTAAGGAAGAAATAATAACAGTTCTACACACATTCTTCCAGATAATTGAAGCAAAGGCAATACATCCCAACTCATTCTATGAAGTAAGCATTACCTTGATACCGAAGCCAGATAAACAGATTACAAGAAAAGAAAGTCGACAGACCAATATTCTTCCCGAACACACACGTAAAAATTCTAAGCAGTAGTTTAGCAAATTACATCAAAGTATATACATAAAGGATAATACATCATGACCAAGTGGATTCATCCCAGGAATTCATTGTTAAAGATTGCTTTAACATTGAAAAATCAATCAATGTAATTCACCCTATTAACAAGCTTTATAAAATGTTTATTTAAAAGTTTAGTTTTTTAAATCATCTGATCATTTTGGTAGACTCGCACACAAAAAAATTTGACAAAATCTACCATACATTCCTAATAAAAACTGTTAGCACACTGGGAATAGGAGGGAACTTTCTCAACCATATGAAGGGCATCTACAAAAAGCCTACAGTTAACACCATACTTAACAGTAAAAGACTAAATGTTTTCTCCCTAAGATCTGAGACAAGACAAGGGTGTTCCATGCTCATCACTTCTATTCAACATTGTACTAAAGGTTCTAGTCAGTGCAGTAAGGGAAGAATAAAAACTAAAACACATCCAGAATGGAAAGAAGGCAGTAAAACTGACCTTATTTGTAGACACTTGATATGGTCATCTATGTAGAAAATCTGATGGATGTCAGATCTCCCCAAATTGTTCTATAGATTCAATGCAATCTCTATCAAAATTCTAGTAGGTTTTTTTGTAGAAATTCAAAGCTGATTTTAAACTTAAATGCAAAGAACATAGACTAGCCAAAACAACTTATGAAAAAGACAAAGCTGGAGGGTTATTATTATCTGATTTCAACACTTATCATAAAGCTACCATAATCAACACAGTGTGGTATTGGCAGCTTAAATAGGTAAACAGATCAGGAACATAACAGAGAGTCCAGAAATAGACCTACACATAGATGGACAACTATGTTTTACCAAAGTTGTAAAGACAATTCAGTGGAAGAAGGATCTCTTTTTTCAACAAATGGTGCTGGAACAACTGGACATCCATATGCCAAAATACTGAGCTTAGATCTATACCTCACACCATACACAAAAATTAATTCAAAATAGATCATAGACATAAATAGAAAACCTAAAACTGAAAAATCTACAAGAAAACATAAGAGAAAATATTTGTGACTTTAAGTTAGACAAAGATTTCTTAGCTATGACATCAAAAGCATGACCCATAAAAGAAAAAATTAATAAATTTCACTTCATCTAAGTTAAAAACTTGTGCTTTTCAAAAGAAACTGTTAAGAGAACAGGAAGACTACTAACAGATTGAAAGAAAATATTTGCAAAGCATGTACAAATGATAAGAGATTTGTATCCAGAATATTTAAAGAACTCTCAAAATTTAACAATAAGAAAACAACTTAAATTTTTTTTAATGGGCAAGGAATTTGAACACTTTACCAAAAAATATATACAGATGGTAAGTAAGTACATGAAAAGATACTCAGCATCATCAGTCATTAGGAAAATGAAATTTAAAACCACAGTAAGATCCCACCACACACGTAGAATAGCTAAAATGAAAAAGTCTAAATATATCAAGTGGTGTCAAGGATGCAGAACAACTCTCATACACTGCAGGAGTGAATGCAAAATGGCAAAGCACTTTGGAAAACCGTTTGGCAGTTTCTTACCAATTTAATTTCACCTTATCATATGACCCAGCCATTCCAGTCCTTGGTATTTACTCAAGAAAATTAAAAGCATTTGTCCACACAGAGACTTACACATGAATATTCACAGCAGCCTTATATGTAATAGCCCAAAACTGGAAATAACACAAATGTCCATCAGAAGGCAAACAGATGATGTAATAGTGGTATATCCATGCAACAGAATACTGCTCAGCAATTAAAAAAATAGAGTTATTAATAAACACGACATAGATGAATCTCAAAATGATGCTAAGTGAAAGAAGTCCATTCCATTTATATAAAATTTGAGAAAATGCAAACTAATCTATAGTGACAGAAAGCAGATTAGTAGTTGGTTAGGAAGAAAGAGTGAAAGGGGTAGGAAAAAGGGTTTATAAAGAGGCATGAAGAAAATTTTGGGGGTGATAAATAAGTTCATTAGCTTGATTGTGGTGATGATTGAACAGATGTATACACATATCAAAATTTATTTTGTTTAAATATGTGCAGTTTATAGTATGCCAATTGTATTTCAATAAACCAGTCTCGAAAAAAAGAAAGAACCCCTTATTTCAAATTGGTAGAGGTAGGATGTTGTGTTGTTGTTAGGTGCCGTCCAGTTGGTTCTGACTCACAGCGACCGCATATACAACAGAACAAAACACTGCCCGGTCCTGCACCGTCCTCACTTAAGCCCATTGTTGCAGCCACTGTGTCAATCCATCTCATTGAAAGCCTTCCTTTTTTTTGCTGACCTTTTACTTTACCAAGCATGATGTCCTTCTCCAGGGACTGATCCCTCCTGATAACATGTCCAGAGGATGTGAGACATAGTGTGAGAAGTAGGATAGGGGTATGTGTAAATCATTAGCAAAGCTGAATGAAAAGATATACGTGTTCCGGAAAACATTAGAACAAGACACAGTTTCTCTATGAAGCTTCCCTTCCTGCCTACAGAGTACCCCCTGCCCTCTTCCCTGGCATTCTGTGGCATCTCCTTCTGTCTTAGTTATCTAATTCTGCTATAACAAAAGTGAAACAAGTGGATGGCTTTAACAAAGAGAAGTTTATTTCCTCACAGTAAAGTAGGCTAAAAGTTCAAATTCAGGGCATCGCCTGCAGGGGAAAGCTTTCTCTCTCTGTCGTCTTTCTCAGCAAACTTTTCCCAGACTAGGGGCTTCTCTGCATAGAGACCCTCGGTCCAAAGGACATGCTCTGCTCCCAGGACTGCTTTCTTGGTGGTATGAGGTCCCCCTGTCTCTCTGCTTGCGTCTCTCTTTTATATCTCAAGAAATTGCCTCAAGACACAATCTAATCTTGTAGATTGAGTCCTGCCACACTAACAAAACTGCCGCCCATCCTCCCTCATTAACGTCACAGAGGCAGGATTTACAACATCTAGGAAAATCACACAATACTAGGAATCATGGCCCAGCCCAATGGATACACACATTTTTGGGGGGACATAATTCAATCCATGACATCTTCTTACCTGATACTCAGCGCTCTCTTGGTATCTCCCCAGACATTTGCTATCCCATTCCCAAGAAGGATCACCCTGGCAGTGGCTCCTTATCTTGTCTTTCCTGCCTTTTCTCCCCACATGGAATCTATTCTCAACCTGTCAGTTTGGAAAGAAAATGATTTACTAATTCACACAAAATTTTAAAACAAACATTAAAAGCAGCTCATCATGGTATATTCTTTACCACTATCCCCCCAAAGCTCAGTAAAATATAAGCATTTTAAAAAAGCAATTGCTTTTATCCAAAATAAGAAAATGTTAAAGGTGGAATTTTAGGCAGCATCAAGGAAATACTTTGGGGTTAGGAGATATGCTGGCATCCATTTCATACTTTAGCTCAATCTCAATACAAATAATATGTCCTGCGCCTTCTTCCCATTGTTTAAACCAAATTTATTTAGAATCAGAAAAGAGGTTTATTTAACAGCTTTGGCCAGGTTTTTTTCCCCCCTTCATAAATATACATGACTTTGCATTTTTAGGTTCCAGATGGGACAGGAATCTATGAGATCAAAATACCAGAAGAAATGCTTCTCTAGCTTTTCTAAAGCAAAAAGTCCCAGAAATCTCGTCTCCAGAGAGTTAGTCTCAGGAGAACGCTAACCTAATTTTCAGACAGTGAATTAAGTCCTGGATATGAGTCCTATAAAGTGTCTTAAGTGTTTGTAACCACCATAAGTTGTCATTCCAATTCATGGCAACCCATGTGTATCAGAGTAGAGCTGTGCTCTATAGGTTTTTCAATGATTGTGAACTTTCAGAAGTAGATCACCAGGCCTTTCTTCTGAGGTGCCTCTGGGTGGATTCAAACTGCCAAACTTTCAGTTAGTAGCCAAGTGCTTAACCGTTTGTGCCAGACACCCCAAATTCTCAGACACCATGGGTCTAGAGAGAGGACTATACCTCAGAGATGTCCAGTATTACTGTGGGGACTTAAATAGTTAAAAAAAAAAAGTTTATTTCAGAGCTGTTATGTGTCATACCCTATGTTAGGCACTAGGGACACAGCTGTGAATAAGACAGTCACCATCCCTGGCCTCAGGGAGTTTAAAGTCTAGAAGAGAAGGCATACCTCCCACAAGCAGTTTTGAGTGTGATAAGTGTTACAGAAGCTGTGAGAATGTAGAACTGAAGAATTGAATGAGGTCTGGATCATCAGAGAAGTCTTCCTGGAGAAGGTAGTTTTTCAGGTGAGATTTAAAGGATAATGAGGCAAAGAGAGCTTGAGGCCTAGTGCACATTATGTGTCATGTTCTTGGAGCAAGAGAAACCATAGTCTACTTAGAATCTAATACCACTTAGAATCTATACCACTTTAAGTAGAATAGAAACCATACCATGATAAGGTGTCTTCACTCACCACCCCCACCCCATTATGCTTTGTTATATGACTGCCAAATAGTTGAAAAACCCTCAGACAATGTCATAATTTTTGCTTTCAACCATCATTCTTATTTAAAAGGACTTAGGAGAATAGTCTATTATTATATTCACACAGATATTTACCATTTCTGTTGTTCTTCCTTCATCACTGAGGTTCTACAATTCACTTTGGTACCATTTCCCTTCTGTCTGAAGAATCTTCCTTTAGCAACTCTTTTTAGAACTAGTCTGCTGGCAATTGATTCCCTTAGTTTCTTTTCACTTAAGAATGTCTTTCTTTCACCTCCATACTTGAAGGATATTTTGGCTGGATATAGAATTCTGGGTTGGCATTTATTTTCCTTCAGTCCTTAAAAAATGTTTTCTACTACCTGTTGGTCCCCATCATTTCTGATGAAAAATCCAGTCAGTTGAATCATTGTTCCACTATTAGTAGTGTGCTGTTTTTCTCTGGCTGCCTTTAAGACTTTTTTCCTACTCTTTAGTTTATAGCCATTTGATTGTGATGTATCTGAGCATAAACTTCTTTGGTTTATCCTTTTTGGAGTTCACTGAACTTCATGAACCTGTAGATTTATGTCTTTTGACAAATTTGGGAAGTTTGCAGTAATTGTTTCTTCAGATATTTTTTCTGCACCGCACTTTCTCCTCACCTTCCGAGACTGATGCCACAAATGTTAGACCTTTTGGTCCCACAGGTCCTTGGAGCTCTGTTAACTTTTCTCTCAACCTTTTTCTTTTTGTAGTTTATTTTGGATAATTTCTATTGATCTATTTTTAAGTTCACTGTTAGCTCTGCCATCATTCTGCTAATGAATCCATTCAGTGACATTTCTATTTTAATTATTACTATTTTTTAGTTCTAAAATTTCCATTTGCTTTTCCTTTATATCTTCTGCATCTTTGATGCAACTTCCTATCTTTTCATTCATTACAAGAGTGTTCACACTTATTTCTTGGCATAATTTTTTTACAGTTATTTTTTAAAGTTCTTGTCAGATCATTTCAACATCTGTATCTTTTCAGTGTTGGTGTCTAGTGATGGTCTTTTCCCATACAAATTGAGATTTTCCTGGTTGTTAATATCCAAGTAATTTTGGATTGTATTCTAGACATTTTGAGTATTATACAACTCTGAGTCTCGTTTAAATTCCATGGAGAACACTGATATTTTTATTTTGCCAAGCAATAAACCTGTTTGGTTTCAGGCCTCAAGTTCTGACTCGCCTTCTGTGGGATGTGATTCCAAATTTAGTTCTGTTTTCAAAGACTTTGCTCTGTTATTCAGATCTGTCTCACATGTGTGCCACCCAGTGGCCAGTCTGGGACTTAGTTCAGTTCTCAAGTCTATGGCATGCTGTTTAGGGCCAAGTCCACATATGTGCAACTTGTGGGTGAATCCACAAGCTTTATGGGGTTGCTTTCCCAAGCTTCTCCCTAATATATGTCTGATACTTTCTGACCGTCTGACCAAAAAGCTGGAATTTTTTTTAATCCTGCTCTGCTGTACTTTTCCTACAACTGTGTCCATGACAGAGGCCAAGTAGAGGAAAAATGGAGAGAGAGAAAAAAAAAGAGGCTTACCCCATCCTTTTGGGACCACGATGCCCCTGATCAGACAGAAAAGTTCCTCTTTCTCAGAGCTTTAGGTGCCTGCAGGAGCACTGCTCCCACTGTCACTGTTGTTGCCCCCAGTTGCAGGATTGTCTAGGAGCTAGGATGTAAGAGAATGTGGGAAAAAGAAAGGAGGAATACCCCCCCACCCCCCATCTCAGCATGTTAGGGATCCTCTTGCCCATTTTCCAGGCCAGAACTAGAGTGCTTCTCCTAGATCTCATTGTGTCCATGTCTGGGAGCCCACTTTCTGGTTCCAGGCTGCCTTTAGACTAGGCTGGGTGATAACAGATGGGGAAAAAAAGAAGGAGGGGGAGGAGGAAACTCACCACTGAATTGCTGATACTTTGAGTTCTGGCCTTCTTCCCCATGCTAGCATTTATTTTTTAGAGCCCTCAAATAGCTGTTCCAAGTTACAAGCATCACGTCAAGGCTTTAAAGCTGCATGTAGTGGGAGAGACAAGGTGCAGTATATTTACTTCCTTTTACCTGGAACTGGAACTCTGACTCCTTCTATCTTGCTCTTTGCCATCCTCAATGGTACAGGATGGCTGCCAACGTTCCATTTTTTATGTCTACGTTCCAGGCAGCAAGAAGAGGGAAGAGATTAAGAAGGCACCCCCTGCCTTTAAGGATACTTCCTAGAAAGCCCACATAGCCCTCCCATTTACATCCTATTAGAATTTTGACAAAAGACCTTAATAAACTGCAGAGGGATGTTTATTCTAAGTAGCTATTGGCCCAGTTACGAAATGGTGGCTGCATTGATAAGGATGATGAGTAGAATTAATATTAGGAAATAAGTAAGAGCCTTTTCTATCACAGGTTTCTAATTGTAGCTCTTTCCCAATTTCCTGCTCTAATCCTCACCTCTTAGAAATATCCAAAGGGTGTGTAGAACTGAAATCAGTCTATTGATGATGGAGGATTAATTTAGAACATTCCAGGCTGCTCTGCATTTTCCACTAGTCTCCTTGTGGGACCCTGTGAAGGGCTTTAGGGACAGGTGAGATTTGTCAGAGAATAGGACTAATTTTGTCATTCCTCCCACTGACCTCCCATAGACTTCACCCTATCCATTGATCTACTTGGATTCCTCTTGGTTTGTTTTAAAAAGAGCTTGGCCTAGGCTGGCCTTTTAACCACTCCCTTTTCCTTGTATTTCCCTGCAGCCTCTAGCTCTGGTTTCCTGCTTTTCTGAGGACCTCAGTGTAAGGTATTCTGCTAGCTCTGAGGAGACTTGGGAAGAACATCACAGCTACTCTGATTCTTGTTGATAAGAATGAGGTAAAGGTCATATAAAAAGTTCAGAGAAAGAAATTGGTTGGAAGGAAAAAAGGGGTGGGAAGGGGGAAGAATTTAAAATCAAAGGGGGAAATATAAGAGACTCTTAATGAGAAAGATTAAACTACGGATTTAGGGAGAAATTCCCCCTGGAAGATCAGTATTTCTGCCTCTGGCATTCATTTGCGTAGGGTTGTTTCTCCCTTTTTTTCTTGTTTTCTGACTCTCTCCAACAGATATACATTCCTTCAGGAAAATCAGAAATGACTCAGTATGTAGACACTTGAAGTGTCTTCTTAATTGTTAGAAGTATAACTTTGTTCAGTTTGGCCCTGGACTATTTCTGGTCTCCTTCAATGGGATCTTTTACAGTATGTTCTCGACAACCTGTAGTCAGCTAGTTGCCTAATCTATCCTCACACTTCCTTTCTCTTTCCATAATCCAAAGCTTAGTTTTGCAAGTTCTTGCGTCAGTCATCAGATTTTATTGGTGTCAATCTTCCCTCCCTGCTTTAGCTGGAATCTTTTTGAGAGTAGGGGACTTATACGTCCTTACTCAAGGATGGGCTGGCTGCATCTCAGAGGTTAGAGCTCCCCTGTAGCCATCTGTGCCTGGGAGGAGACCCACATCTGCTTGCAAAACCTAATCATGGCCCAATGGCCCAACCTCAACTTTCTGGGATTCGTTTTGGAAATCCCTGGAGCACTGGTTCTTAGCCTTGGCTGCACATTAAAATCACCTGAGGCCAATTACATTATAAACTTTGGCTGTGGGATCCAGGCATTAGTGATTTTTAAATCCTCCAGGCAATGGTGTGGTGTTGTCTAACAACCAGCTCTCCAAAAGAAAAGAAAAAAATGCATGCTTATACATAAATGTTTATCATAAATTTTACCAACATAAAAGATGTGTGGCACACAATTTAAAAATAATAATAAAACATACAATATTCTTTCTTGTAAATTCCAGGCAGACAATTGATTCTTACAGAAGGATTTAATTGATGGTTAGTGAACTCTTATATCTGTAGCCAAATATCGCTGCAATTGACAGTGAGTGTAGTTCTGACATGATACTGGTTAATTTTTCATTTATGTTAATGAAGATGAAAGTGAAACATGTAAAAGATGTTGGAATTTTACTCATTGTCAGATGAGTGGCTTCTTTGCTGGACTGGAAAACAGATTTGAATACTGGAAGCATATTTCCTCAGTATTTTTATGCCATTGACAATGTAAAGGTTACAGACAAGGGACACTTTCAAGTGCAATCTGCATTATTGTCATTTTTTTTCCCAACACTTGCTTAAGTCTAGACAATCAACGAAACAATAAACCAAGCCCTAATTGTAAAAAAAAAAAAAAATTTTCTGTAGTATTGGTCAATTTTCATGGTGTAACTACTCCCACCATTTCCAATTTTAAGCTGTCAATGTGACATCACTGAACACTAGCATTGGCAAGAGATGGGCAGTTGTACACCATTGTATAGTATTCGCACCATACAGATAAACAGATATAAATAACCACAGGAACATAGATAATAGTAAAATGATTAGAAAATAATGAGTTTGTTGTTACTTACTACTTTTTCAATATAATTCAGTGATTTGTAAGTTTATGTGATTTCATTATTAATAATGGCTGTGTTCAACCACTGGGTCACAAAATTTCTGAAAATTGAACAATTGGTTTTCAGAAGCTGGCATGCACCAGCTTCAAAACATCACTTCTGTCAGACGAGTCCAATGGGCAACCAGGATTGGAGGTCCTGCGAGGAGAAAAATGGGAAGAGATTCTGTTGTTGCGAGGTCCAAAGCCACAGGATGATTCACGTGACTTCCTCGACACCCGGGCTGGTTCAGTTTTACTCCCCTTTCCTCCTGGGCTAGTTCTGGCCTCCTTCAATGAGGTCTTTTACAGTATGTTATTGCCAACCTATACCCAATTAGTTGCCTGTGACAAAACTATCCTCACACTTCTTCCCTCTTCCTTTAATCTGGTCCTTGGGTTTGTAAGCCCTTGTGTTTTTCATCACGTTTTATTTGTAGCAAGCTTTCCTCTCTCTCTGTTTTGGGGGGCAGGGGACTTGCATGTCCTTGCTTGAGGATGGGCTGGCTGCTTCACTTAGCTATCTGTGCCTGGGAGGGGAGAATCACATCTGTGATACGCAGTCATGGCCCAATGGCTCAACCACGACTTTCTGGAATTCAATTAAGCTATAAAAATCAAACTTAAGCCTCTATGGATATCCAAAGAGCAAAGTTCCACATTAGGAGGCACCTGTCAAAACAAATTGCCTTTATTTTGGACAACCTGATTAGTAGACTGGTAACAGTGACAAGAGTGTCCAGTGGCTTCTGCCCACAGTTGTCTGCTTCCTTAGAAGACAAGGGAAGGCAAGACTCACCAGGAGCTTAAAAAAAATGTTCTGTTAGCAGCCCAAACCAGGACTCTGTTCCACATGGACCCTTTTCATAGCCTCCTCTCAGAGGAAGATGGTGCTCCTTCCACAGATGCCTACTTCCCAAATATTGGGTGTAATAAAGGAGCCCTGGAGGCACAGTTGTTATGAGTTTGGCTGCTAACCAAAAGATTAACAGTCGAAATCCACCGAGCCGCTCCTTGGAAACCCTATGGGGCAGTCCTACTCTGTCCTATGGGGTCTCTATGAGTTGGAATTGACTTGACAGCAATGGGTTAATTTTTTTGTTTGTTTGAGGCAAGGAGCCCAAAAGCCTCACTTCAGGATTCTAACATTTCCCACCCTCATATTGACCATCACTTAACCTCATCATCTGTTTCCTATTCTATAGGATGAGAAAACACCTGCTCTGTCTGCTTCTCAGGGTTGCTGAAATGCCTAGTAGAGTCTATTTTGCAGGTGATCTATAAATGATGCAAAGCATTATACCTTTCTGCAAGGTCATATGACTATCATTAGGTCACCCCATGTCATGGATTGAATTACATCTCCCCAAAAATGTGTGTATCAATTTGGCTGGGCCGTGATTTCCAGCATTGTGTGGTTGTCCTCCATTTTGTGACTGTAATTTTATGTTAAAGGGATTAGGGTGGGATTGTAACACCACTCTTACCCAGGTCACATCCCTGATCCAGTGAAAAAGGAGTTTTCCTGGGGTATGGCCTGCATCACCTTTTATCTCTCAAGAGATAAAAAAGAAAGGGAAGCAAGCAAAGAGTTGGGGACCTCACACCACCAAGAATGCTGCCCTGGGAGCAGAGTGGGTCCTTTGGACCCAGGGTCCCTGAGCCTGAGAAGCTCCTTGACCATGGGAAGATTGAGGACAAGGACCTTCCTTCAGAGCCGGCAGAGAGGGAAGGCCTTCCCCTGGAGCTGATGCCCTGAATTTGGACTTTTAGCCTACTTTACTGTGAGATGGTAGCTGGGTAATGTGAGAAAATAAAATTCTCTTTGTTAAAGCCATCCACTTGTGGTATTTCTGTTATAGCAGCACTAGATGACTAATACATGCTCTTTTTCACTAATCTGTTTTTTAATCTCAAAAGTGATTGGTTTAAAGCACACCCTATACTAATATGGCCTCATTAACATAACAAAGAAAACCCTATTCCCAAAAGGGATTATATTCATCAGTATAGGCATTAGAGTTTACGACACAATTTTGGGGGGACACAATTCAATCTATAACACCACCTTAAAGTAGATGGCTACGGATCACAACAATCTGACCAGCAACCAATCATGGGGTTGATGCAGGACTGGGCAGTGTGTTGTGGTGGTGTTTATGCAGCAGCCATGATTTGTGGTTTACTTAATGGCAGCTAACAACAAGAGTGGATGGTATTCACCCGCAGCAAGACTAGCCCCTGGAGCGTCGACTGGCTTGGCTGAAATCCATCAGGGAAACAGCCTTATTCACCGTGGAACCCTTCTAGTTTGAAACAATTTCCCGATGAGGAGTCAAAGCTTGCCTTTCTACCACTTCAGCCCTTGAGTCCTAGTTCTTCCCAGAGGAACAACACTACCTTTCCTAAGGTGATATTTCCCAACATTTTTTGATAAAAAGAACTACCAGGAGTGCTTATTAAAAAGCAGAAGAAAACAAACAAAAAAAGAGCCAGACTCCCTAGTCCTACTCCTTACCAAATGAATCAAGTATCAGGGAAGAACCTGGGATTCTATGTTTTTAACAAGCTCCCCAGGTGATTTTTCTGATGAAAAATACTTTTCTACAAGACTAAACTGCCTGTTTTTGAAGGCTATTAATATCTATCTCCAAATTTTTCTTTGTCCTAAACTAAATATCCCAGGTTCTTATAACCAATTCTCCCAAGAAATGGTCCCCAGACCTCCTTCCAACCTGGTTGCTTTCCTCTGCAAACAATAGACCCTACCCATTTTCCTATTAAAATACAACACTTATGTGAAAACAATTTTCCAGATTTATTCATTCTTTTAACAGATGCCTATTGAGTAAATATTATTGACAGGCACTGTGTCAGGTGTTGCAGATAAACAAAGGACAGACAAGACAATCACAGTTTCTGCACTGTACTCTTAAGGTTTATAGAAAGAAAGAGCAAAAAAGAGGGAGAGAGAGAGGAATGGAAGGAGGTAGAAAGTGAAGAAAGGAAGAAGGGGACAAGTAAATAATTACAAAATGTAGTAAGTGCTATGAAGAGCCGTGGGGTCACAATGATTAAGTGCTCAGCTACTAACTAAATGTTCAGCAGTTCAAACCCACCAGCTGCCCTATAGAAGAAAGATGGGGCAGTTTGCTTCTGTAAAGATTTACAGCTTTGGAAAACCTATAGACCAGTTCTACTGTGTCCTATAGGGTTGCTATGAGTCAGAGCTGACTCAACAACAATGAGTTAATAAGTGCCATGAAAAAAACAAGCAGGGTCTGGGATAGTGTAGTCAGGAGAGGCCTGACTTGCAGGTCTCTAAAATGTGTTATTTAAGCTCAGATCTATAGGATGAGAAGGTGCTAATAATGTAAAGAATGCTGGGACCAGAGGGGCAGGGCGAAGGGAGTGCTCTATGGACAAAGATCCTTAAGTGGGTGTCATGGGCTGAATTATGCTCCCTCCCAAAAATATGTATTGAACTCCTGGCCCCTGTATCTGTGGATGTGATCCTGTTGGAAAATAGGGTTTTTCCTTTGTTACATTAATGAGCTCAAACCAGAGAAGGGTGGGTTCTAAACTAATCACTCATGAGTTAAAAAAAGAGCAGAATAGACAGAGACACAGACAGTGGAAAGATGCTACGTGACGACAGACACAGGCAGATGCAGCTACAAGCCCAGGAACTCCAAGGGCTGCCGGCTACTAGAAGCCGAAATGGAGTCCCTGGGTGGTGCAGATGGTTAAGCATTTGACTACTAGCTAAACGGTTGGAGGTGTGTGCCCACTCAGGCTCCTTGAAAGAGAGGCCTGGTGATCTGCTTCTAATGGGTCACAGCCTTGAAAACCCTATGGAGCAGTTCTAATCTGAACATATGGGGTCACAATGAAACAGCAATTAACAGCAGCAGCAAGTGGAAATAGACAAAGAAGCACCACCCCTAGAGTCACACCCTGAATTCTTACTCCTAGCCTCCTAAACTGTGAGAAAATACATACCTGTTTTTTAAAGCCACCCACTTGTGGTATTGCTGTTACAGCAGCACTAAGACAACCTTTAAAAGATTTATAAAAATAAACATGAAAGGAAGAAATCACATGAAGTAGGCATCTGACACAAACATTTAGGGGGAAAAATAAATAAACCAAAAGAAGGTAGAAGAAGAATTAGTATAGACAAAAGCAGATACTATGCAGTTAGGAAAAAACAGCAGAGGTAATAAGTAAATCAAAAAGTGGAATCTTTAAACAGTAAAGCAAAAAAAAAAAAAATGGACAAGCCATGTGGTGGACACCATGATATGCCACCCCAACTTCCCTTGGGTGAAAGACTTGTTGCCCCAGTTGCTGGAAGCACTGTTGGCAGAGAGTCTTCGCTGTAGCAACTTCAGGGATTACCTCAGCTGCAGATGCCATTTCACTCAAGGTTGCACTCCTTCCTGGGGTGTCCCACTCCAATAACTGTTTGAAACAGGAATATGGGGGCTTGGCCTTCCTAGCCCAGTAGGGGTCTACTCTGAAGGGCATTCTAGCTCCAGAGTTCCCCAAGAAGTCACCAGAGGAGGTATTGGGCCTGCGCCACAGAGCAGCTGCTCCCTCTCCCCACTCCTTCTCCCATTCCCTTCCATGGGTGTTACTCCAGGGGCACTTCCTAGCAAACCTTCTGCACACTAAACTCTGCTTAGAGTCCACTTCCTTGGGAACCCCACATGCAACAAACCACTAGCCTGTCAGGAAAGAAGGCAAAAGTACAAATAAGCAGAATAATCAATGATAAGGAGGCAATAATCACAGATAGAGGAAATTAAGGGAATCTTATTTTTCATTTTTATTGTGCTTTAAGTGAAAGTTTACAAATCAAGTCAGTCTCTCATACAAAAATTTATAAACACCTTGCTACATACTCCTAGTTGCTCTCCCTCTAATAAGACAGCACACTCTTTTTCTCCACTTTCTATTTTCATGTCCATCGGCCAGCTTCTGACCCCCTCTGCCCTCTCAAGTCCCCTCCAGAGAGGAGCTGCCCATGTAGTGTCATGTGTCTACTTGATCCAAGAAGGTCACTCCTCACCAGTATCATTTTCTATCCCATAGTCCAGTCCAATCCCTGTCTAAAGAGTTGGCTTGGTGATGGTTCTTCTCTTGGGCTAACAGAAGGTCTGGGGACCATGACCTCTGGGGTCATTCTAGTCTCAGTAAGACCATTAAGTCGGGTCTTTTTACAAGAATTTGAAGTCTGCATCCCACTGCTCTCCTGCTCCCTCACCAGTTCTCTGTTGTGTTCCCTGTCAGAGCAGTCATCAGTTATAGTCAGGTACCAACTAGTTCTTCTGGTCTCAGGCTGATGTAGTCTCTGGTTTATGTGGCCTTTTCTGTCTCTTGGGCTTGTAATTAGCTTGTGTCTTTGGTATTCTTCATTTGCTCCAGGTGGGTTGACACCAAATGATGTATCTTAGATGGCCGCTTGCTAGCGTTTAAGACCCCAGACACCACTCTCCAAAGTGGGATGCAGAATGTTTTCTTAATAGATTTTATTATGCCAACTGACTTAGATGTCCCCTGAAACCATGGCCTTCAAACCCCTGCCCTTGCTATGGTGGCCTTCCAAGAGTCCAGTTTATTCAGGAAGCTTCTTGAAATTAAGAGAATTTTAACATGTGAATTTGAATGAAGTGGATGTTTTCAAAGGAAACTCTCAAAGAATAGATCATTCGAATGCAAACTATTTCAGAGCAGGGGAAATGTTCACATTATTTTTATGAAACCAGTATAATATTAATAACAAAACCTATCAACAATTACATTAAGCAACCAATTATAGATAATCTCAATTATGGATATCAATTCTAAATTCAACAGGTTATTTAAGAGTAATACACCATGACCAAGTGGGATTTTTTCCTAGCAAGTCCGTGTGATGCAATATTAGGAAAGCTGTTAATATAGCTCATATTACTACCTCTAAAGAGAAAATCATGTAGTCATGTTCATAGATACTGAAACGGCATTTGACAAAATCAATAAACTAATCTTGATAAAAACACACAGTGAAATAGGAGTACATGGATTACTTCAACATGATAAAATGATGACCTGTGTCTGTTTCATCCTGGAAGCAGATTTAATAAGGAACCCTGAGAGGCAGTCCCCCAAAAGTCAGAAAAAGGCACGTAGGCTCACTAGCACTACTCTTATTTAGTATTATCCTGGAGATATCAGCCAACAGTTAGAAAACAGTAAGATATTGAAGGTGTAAAGCAATTTTATTAAATCACTATTTGAAGATGCTACTTTCTATCACTAAAACTCAAGAAAATCAACTGAAAATTCACTGCTAACAGTAAAAGAACTCATTACACTAGTAAGATACAAAATAAGTATATGAAATCAATAGTTCTCAAATATACAAACAACAGCCAGTTAGCATTTACAGTAGGTAAATAAAAACAAATTTAAGTAGCAACAAAAAACATAAAATAACTAGCAATAAGCTTAAGAAGGGTACAAGGCTATATGAAAACAAATTTAAAGCACTGCTAATAGACCTTACTGATCAAGTAAAGCAGAAGCAAGCGTATCTGTTGGTGTAGGAGTCAGGGGTCTCCAGAAAAACAGAACCAATCGGATATACATACGCATGCACACACATACATGTATATACATACACACACAGAGACGGATTTTAAGGAATTGGCTTACATGATTGTGAGGGTTGGCAAGACTAAAATCTTTAGGCAGACAGGCTGAAAACTCCAACAGGATTTCTATGTTAGTCTTGAGGCAGAATCCTCCCCGGGAAAACCTCACTTGGGCTTTGCTCAAAGGCCTTCAGTTGATGAGATGGGGCCCGCACACATTGTGGGTGGTAATCTGCTTTGCCAAAAGTCAGCTGATTTAAAAGTTAATCGTAAGTACATACCCTCATAGCAAAATCTAGACTTGTGTTTGACCAATCAAGTGGGCACCACAGCCTAGCCAAGTTGTCACATAAAATTAACCATCCCAGTTGGGAAGCTCTTGCTTCCAGTTATCCAGGTGGTGTGTTGTAATTGGTATAAAGAACTCTGACACTTTCTCATCTGTGATTTGGACCTTCTCTAGTCATACTTGGTTTAGTTTACTCTCTGGGGATTGCTCAGGGTGCTTCAGAGGTCAAGCTGAGAAACTGCTGTTGTTAGGTGGCATCAAGTCAGCTCCGGCTCAGTGACCCCAAGTATAACAGAACAGAACAAAACATTGCCTATCCTGCACTATCCTCACAATCATTGCTATGTTTGAGTCAATCGTTGCAGCTACTGTGTCAATCCTTCTCGTTGAGGGTCTCCCTCTTTTCTGCTGACCCTCCATTTTACCAAGCGTGATATCTTTCTCCAGAGATTAGTCCCTCCTAATTTTTTTTTTTTTTAATGACCTATCCAAAGTAAGTGAGATGAAACAGAGAGTCCCTCATGGAGCAGGAGAAAAGTGGGGTGCAGAGCTCAAATTCTAGTAAAAACATCAGACTTAATGGTCTGACTGAGACTGGAGGGGCCGCATAAGACATGGCTCCCAGACTGTTAGCCCAAAACTAAAACCATTCCTGAAGCCAACTCTCCAGACAAAGTTTAGGCTGAACTTTAAGACATAAAATGATACTGCTGAGGCTTGTGCTTCTTAGCCCAAGTAGATACATGAGAGTAAGTGGGCATCTCCTGTCCGGAGGCAAGATGAGAATGCAGAGGGGGACAGGAGCTGGTTGAATGGACGCAGGAAATACAGGGTGGAGAGGAAGAGTGTGCGGTCACATTATACGGAGAGCAACTAGGTTCACATAACAATGTGTGTACAAGTTTTTGCACGAGAAACTGGTTTGAATTGTAAACTTTCACTTAAAACACAATCATAGAAAAATTAAAAAAGCAAGTGAGATGAAGTCTTGCCATCCTCACTTCTAAGGACCATTCTGTCTGTATTCCTTCAAAACTGATTGTTCGTTCTACTGGCCGTCTGTGGTATACATGATATTCTTCACCAACACCACTATTCAAATGCATCGATTCTTCTTCAGTCTTTCTTTTTCATTTCCAGCTTTCACATGCATATGAGGTGACTGAAAACACCATGGCTTGGGTCAATCACACCTTAGTCATTGAAGTGACATCTTTGCTTTTTAAGATTTTAAAGAGGTCTTCTGCAGCAGATCTGCTCAATGCAATACATCATTTGATTTTCTGACTGCGGCTTCCATGGGCCTTGATTGTTGATCCTAAGAAAAGGAAATCCTTGACGACTTAGTTTCTTCACCAGGATGAGAAGCAGGCCTAACCTTATCCCAACCAAGATGTGACTGATGACCCCAAAGCCAAGGGCTGGGCTGGTGCTCTAGGTGTCACAGGAGAGTAATCAGGCCCTGGAGGCTAAGCAGAAACGCCGTAATCCGTGCAGTGCATCAACAAGGGAGGTGAAGCTGGATAGGATCAGCAGTAAGAACAGGTATGAGGAAGTGGGACTTCACTAGAACTGAAAGGACAGATTGGAGGCCAGGCCGGCCTAGTGGCCACAAGTCCTATAACCCCTCTGTGCCTCAGTGAGCTCTCTGTAAAGTGGGATAATAAAAGAGCCTTCCACATGGGGTTATTGAGTGCAATTGTTTGGGATTCTTGTGTGGAATATGGGATTGTCTGATGAGATAATGTATCTATCTGGTTAGTGGGTGGCTCAGAAAGCATTGTTGTTTGCTCATATATTTCAGCAGTGTCCATTTTAACCACAGATTTAGGAAGAGAGGTGGAGGTGAAGGAGTTAAGTAATCTAACAGGTCATCAATTGAAAACATTACATTAAAACAGAAAGGAATATAATATGGAATAGAACATAAAACTTGTCTGAATTTTGAAGATTAAAAATTCTTCTGGAGCCCTGGGAGCCAGGTCCTCTACCTTGAGAATTTCTTCACCCCTCTCTTCACTTGAGTCACTGCTAACTACCACCATCTTAGATATATCTTTCCTCGCCTCCTAAATAAAGTATTGCCCCTCACATTTCACCATTATTCCCCATCTCAGTAAACCCACCTTTATTTCTCTTCTTAGTTCTTCCTGTTATCTGAAATTATCGTACATATGTAATTGTTTAATTTTTTATTGTCTGTTTCCCCTACTAGAAAGTAAGCTCCAGGAGGACATGGTTATCACCTGTCTTGTTCACTTTACAACCACATTACCTACAACAGTGCCTGGCACATTGTTGGAACTTAATAAGTGTAATATTTGTTGAATGAATGAATGGATGATGGAATGAATGAATACATGAATGCATAAATTGGAGTTCTTTACAAGCTCAACTTCTCTATTTCAGTGGGAATGTGGTTAGGCTCAAACAGGGCTGGGAAACTATTTGTGTCCTGCATGGAAATAACCCCTCAACATCATCAAACCTATTGCAAATTATTCAAAATTAGTATAAACCAGATCATTTGTTGGTTTCTTTTAATACCCACTTATGTTTGCAGCTGTCCAGCCATATCATGGCTTTAAACATCTTTAAGAGGAATGTGTGGATATTCCTTTTTCACCAAGGGCCACTAGTCACAAGAGTATTAAAATAAACACCCTGAAGTTGAGCTTAATAGTATGTGATGGTGAGGGAGGCAGGGGTGGTATAGTGGAAGGAGCATGGGCGTCACAGGCAGGTTGATCTCCTCATGACCCTCGCTGCAGCACTTGTTAGCATGTGTTCAAGTGCTTCAGCCTGAGTGTGAAGCCCACTTCTGCCACTAACTAGCCGTGTGACCTTGAGCAAGCCCCTCTAAACCTCTGCTTCCTTGCACGTAAAATGGAGAGAATAATACAATCTGCCTTACATAGTTATCATGAGATTTAAATGCGATAACACACACAAATCACTTTGCACAAAACCTTTAGTAAGGTGGCAAATACTCAATAAATATTGGCTATTATTATAACTGGAGCCCTGGTGGCAAAGGGGTTAAGAGTTTGGCTGATAAGCAAAAGGTTGGCAGTTCGAATCTGCCAGCCACTCCTTAGAGACCATATGGGGCAGTTCTACTTTGTCCTATAGGGTAGCTATGAGTCAGAATCAAATTGACGACAGTGGGTTTGGGTTTGGCATTATTATAACTAAACAGCCTTGGTGGTGCAGTGGTTAAAGCACTTGGCTGCTAACTGAAAGGTTGGTGGTTCGAACCCATCAGCTGCTCTGCAGGAGAAAGATGTGGCAGTCTGCTTCCTTAAAGATTACAGCCTCGGCAACACTATAGGGAAGTTCTACTCTGTCCTATAGCGTCACTATGGGTCGGAATCAACTCAATGGCACACAACAACAACATTATTGTTATTATAACTAGGGGCGGATTAACAAATAATCATGGTATAAACCAGCTTACAGTAAGCAAGGTACCATGGGCTTGATTGTGTTTGCTTACTAATCTGTAGTGCACAATTTCACCTGGGTTTCGCCATATAAAAGATGCAAAATTGTGCACTACAGATTAGTAAGTAACACAATTTAAGCCCGTGGGTACCCTGCTTGTTGGGTAGTCTCTCCTTATTATAACTGAGGGCAGTGGCGGTTCAGCGGTAGAACTCTCACTCCCTATGTGGAAGACCTGGGTGTGATTCGCAGCCAAGGTACCTCATGTGCAGTCACTACAAGCCTATTAGTGGAGGCTTGTATGTTACTACAATGCTACATGGCTTTCAGTGGAACTTCCAGACTAAGACAGACTAGGAGAAAGTCGCGCTGATCTACTTTCAGTCAGTTAGTCAATTAAAACCGTATGGATCACAATTGTCCAATCCCATTGTGCATCAGTTGGCCAGGAGTCAACTTGATTGCAGCTAACAACAACGTTATTATAACTAACTTGGGGGCATATCATTTGCAAGGATTGAATAAGATCACATGTAAAGTCTACATTGTGTATATAATGAATGTTACTGCCATTCATCTCCACTACTATCCCTACTCCACTCCCAGTAAGGAGAGAAAAAACAAGGAAATCTATTGCATAGGAATTCAATGTTAGAAAAAGAAAATTTGACACTATGTAAACAACAGTTATAAAAAAAAAAGTAAAGGAAGAACAGAAGCCTAAAGACTGTTTAAAATGCCACTTATTGGAAACCTAGAAGAAAAATGTGCCAAAGATCAAAAATATCAGGCACCCAAAACCAGCTAAGTCAAAGAATGCCACAATGGAAAGAACACTTTCCAAAAACTGGAATTAGAGCCCAAGTACACAGAACGGAAAAGCCCACACTACCAGCAGCTGAACATTTAACAACAAATGTTGGGTACCTACCACATAAATGGGCAATTGGGCCAAAAATTGATTTTAAAGGGCACTTTGCAAAGAACTCCCAGATCAATAAGAACTTCTTTAACTATATCAAAAGGAAGCAGTGAGCATCATGTGATCTGCTTACCTAAGTTTGAAAAAGAGAGTGGAAGCATTGGGGGGATGGGACCAATTAGTGGAAGCCATGGGCTGCTTCAGGACAGAGGGCTAGCAGAGAGGTTTATCAGCTGCCTGGGGCATAGAATCGGAGCTTTGGCCAGCCCTTAAAAGTAAGAGGTAATAAGACAGAGACTTGGAGAAAATAGAGTAGTGAGAATAAAAGACCAAAGCTTTTGCTCTTTCCTTTTGTTAGTTGCTATTGAGTTGGCTCTGACTCAGTGACCTTATGTATAAGAGAACGAAACGTTGCCCAGTCCTGCACCATCTTCATGACTGTTGGTATGTTTGAGCCCATTGTTGAGGCTATTGTGTCAATCCATCTCATTGAGGTTTCCCTTGTTTTCGCTGACCCTCTAAATACCAAGCATAATGTCCTTTTCTAGTGATTGGTCTTCCCTGATGGTATGTCCAAGGTAAGGGAGTCAAAGTCTCACCACCCTTGCTTCTAAGGAGCATTCTGGCTGTATTTCTTCTATGACTGATTTGTTCATCCTTTTGGCAATCCACCACATATTCAATATTCTTCACAACACCACAGTTTGAATGCATCAATTCTTCTGTCTTCCTTTTTCATAGTCCAACTTGCACATGCATATGAGGTAGTTGAAAGTAAGATTGCCTCTTGTGCTGTTTCCTTCTCTTTTACTTTCCATCTACTCTTTCTGTATCTTTTCATTATTGAGTTCTTATTAAGCCTTATCTTGTTCTTTTCCCTATGGACATCACTCCCTCTCTTAATTGACCGTATATCAGTTCATATGGAACTATCTATACCTTTGGTATTTTTTAAATAGTTTTATATTTATACCTTTGTATGCTAATTAGTTAATTTTTTAAAGGAGCTTAACCATTCTAAATTTCTCTCTTGAAAAGATTCAAACATATTAAATTGCTTTTTACCTATGTTTGACCCAACATAGTGCTTGACATATAGATGTTCAAAAATATTTGTTACATGAGAATGTTAGTTCATTTTCTCTACCAGACTGCGATCCTCAATAATAGAGTAATATAGACAAAATAATAGTTTTCCAGTGTAATAAAGTTTTCTGGTAATGTTTGACTGTTGACAGCTTTTAAGCCATACCCCTCCCTCTTCTCCTTTTATCCCATAACTTGGAAAACTGATAAGAAAGCCCAGATGCGCTTTTGTCTGTTACCAACAGGAAGCTCAAACCACATGTGGGAACCCCAGCCCTACCCCATAACTACCATAAAAAACACAAGCCAGCCTCCTTAACCTGCTCTCCCAAGCCATTTTCTGAATTGCTTTGCAGCCACGCTTTTCTCCCCAGAAAGTCTCATACTGTGAGTACGAAACCTTTTTTACACCCTCTTGGTGTGTGTGTGACATCATAGTCTTGAAATCTGAACCACATTTTGGGTGGTGATCTATCCTGTTTCTAAAAAGTATATATAACACCCAATATTGGACTAAAACAAGAAAATATCTAAAATAGAAATAAATTTGGATTTCTTCACATAGGGACTAGTAACATGTTCTGCACTGTGTTTTATTACAAATTTTTCTAAAGGCTTCCACCTCTGATTAATTACACCTTCTCTTTGTACTCCTCTCTTGCTTTATAAGTTTATTTCTGAACATAATTTTGGCGTCCTCAGGTATATTTTTCTCTTCTAGGTTGAAGTATTTTTTTTTTTTTTAGGTTGAAGTATAGTGGTCTGCATATAGTAACAATTAATGTTAAATTAATTTACTGACTTATGGGTATTTTACCAAGGCAGCATTTCTCCCACTTCCCTTCTGACTCACTCCTGACGACAGAAGAGAATGAATCGTGTGCGTGTGCTGCATATACTAGATTAATCTAGGAAATATGGATATAAGATAACATATTAAACTTTCTAACCATTGCTGTTGAGTCAATTTTGACTCATAGCAACCCTACAGGACAGAGTAGCACTGCCCCATAGGGTTTCCAAATAGTGGCTGATGTATCCAAACCTCCAACATTCTGGTTAGCAGCTGATCTCTTACCCACTGTACCACCAGGGTTCCAAACTAGTTACCCGGAGGCGGGGCCAAGAGAGCAGAGTAGTCAGACGCTCCCTGTGGTCCCTCTTACAACAAAGACTTGAAAAAAACAAGTGAGCCAATTACATATGACAATCTAGGAGCCCTGAACATCAAAGACAAAGTTGAGGAGTAGGACCGAGCAGTAAGGAGAGGGAGAGACTGTTCAGAAGCAGCAAGGGTTTGTCAGACCTGACCTGGCCCGCACCCTGCAGGTTGGATCAGCCATCACACCCAGGCTGAGGCAAGCAGTAGCACTCAGGATGCGTCTTCCACACTGGAAGAAACCAAGCAGCGGAGAGTATGCACAAGCCTTCGATATCAGGGGAAAGAAGCACTAGATCGGGAAAACTGAAGTGCAAGCATCTAACCTACTGCATGAGATTAAAAAAAAACTTCCCCTTCTGGAAAGTACCTCTCTCCCATTTATGCACCCACTCCCTGCTCTGCTCCGGTCCTGGTCCAGCTTCAGCAATTGCTGTATACCCTGGGCTGGAAGTGGGACCCATTGTGCACTCCAAGCCATTCTCCTGGCTTTGTAGAGGGAACAAATTAACATAAAAATAACAAACAGGAAAAATAATTTGCCAGCTCCCGTAAACTGGGACTTCAGAAAAGGCACAGCCCCTGTGCTTAGGCACGGGCATAAGGGGTCCACAGATTCTGAATGCCTTCAACCCTGCTGCACTTGTGTGGGCCCATTTCAACAGTCTAGGCCCTCATTAGCATAGGACAACAGGGTACATACCTGAAGCCTATTATCAACTGCAACAGCTAAGGGGGAGTGGCAGATTCGTGACATTTGACATCTCCCTGCACATTAAGCAATGTCCTCACCTACACACATCTGGGGCCTGAGAACTGGTGGCTCTACCCACTCCACCTAGCCACCCAAGACAGGGGTCCGAGAATAGGTGGTGCTTCCCAGTCCTTATAGCCAACAGCATTGGGTACCCAAAGTCCGGCTGCAAAAGCCACCCACCTACATACTCTAGGGAACAGGGACATGCCCCAGCACTCAAGGGCAGCTGTCAGCCCCCTACCTTGCTCAGCACATACTGAACCCAGATACCTGTGCCTGCTCCAATCAGTGACTGACAGTCCAGACACCTGAGCTGAATCCACACAAGAAAAGCAAATGGGCTCCCAAACTCACATAGCTGGTGGCAGCTCTAACCACTTGGTGACAGGACATGAGAGCTTCAGGGACACCAATAATCAAAGTAGCTCACACAACCGGCCTATTAGGGCATATCAAAATAAAACAAGAAGCTATGACACAGTAAGCAAACATAAAATAAATAAACATAATAAATTATTGATGGCTCAGAGACAACAGTCAATATCAAATCACATAAAGAGACAGACCATAATGGCTTCAGCAAGTGACCAAAACAAAGAACCAAGAAATCTCCTGGAGGAAAATACGGTCTTGAAATTACCAGAGGTAGAACTCAAAATATTAATCCACAGATCTCTTCAATCGATATATATATATATATAATTTCCTAAGGGAATGCCGAGTCTTCTGTCTTACACATGTCTATTAGCTTTCAAGTCTCTCATCAAGGAAAACTTCTGGTGCAATAACCCAATTAGTTCAAGGGAGATGGAAAAGGCAAAGCTGCCAGTGAAGACAATTATGTTTGGGTGAAGTGGAGTTAGTGCAATCAGTATATGTGTATATATATGTATATGTATTTTTTTGGAGATATATATATATATATATATACAGATTAATATACAGATCAGGAAGGAGATCAGGCAAAACACCTACCAAGCCAAAGAACACTCAAAGTAACAGAGGAACTTAAGAAGGTTATACAAGAGCATAATTACAAATTTAACTAGCTGCAAGAATCCATAGAGAGACAGCAAATAGAAATCCAATAGATTAACAATAAAATTTCAGAATTAGCTCAATAGAAAGTCATATGAGCAAAATTGAGACAATGGAAGTCAGATGAAGTGAGATTGAAGATAAAGCACTTGACACCAATTTATCTGAGGAAAGATTAGATAAAAGAATTTTTTAAAAAATGACGAAATCTTGAGAATTATGTGGGACTCTATCAAAAGGAATAACCTACGGTGATTGGAGTACAAGAACAGGGGGGACAACAGAGAATACAGAGAGAATTGCTGAAGATTTGTTGGCAGAAAACTTCCCTGATATCATGAAAGATGAGAAGATATCTATCCAAGAAGCTCACCAAACCCCACACAAGGTAAATCCCAAAAGAAAGTCACCAAGACATATTATAATTGAACTTGCCAAAACCAAAAATAAAGAGAATTTTAAGGGTAGCTAGGGAAAAATGAAAAGTCAACTACAAAGGAGAGTCAGTAAGACTAAACTCTTAATACTCAGTAGAAATCATGCAGGCAAGAGGGCAATGAGATGACGTATATAAAGCCTTGAAGGAAAAAAATTGCCTGCCAAGAATTATGTACCCAACAAAACTTTCTCTCAAATATGATGGTGAAATTAGGCATTTCCAGATAAACAGAAGTTAAGGGAATTTGTAAAAACCAAACCAAAATTACAAGAAACACTAAAGGGTCTCCTCCAGTTAGAGAATCAATAACATCAGATAACAACCCAAGATTAGAACACAGGACAGAACAACAATTGTTTAAAAATCAATTATGCAAATTTTGAATGACTCTCAGAAATGCTTGTGACTAACAAAAAGCCTAGAGAGTGAGGCCTTGTCCTCCATCTGACAGTACAAGGAAATGAGTTAACTGAAAGGAATAATAACTCCAAGAGCTCTGACTCTGTACTTCATTGGGATGTTTATTTAAACCCTTCAGGAAGGAACCACTAAGTGTCCATCTAAGTTCAACATTTGTTCTGTCTAGGAAGGAGGGATGAGTGGGTACTCGGTGAGCAGGAGCACCCATTGCCTGAACAACTATGGTGCACTAGCCCTTCCCTTGTGAATCACAAGGTCCTCAAGTAGCTCCCCAGCCTGATTCCATAAGATTGGTTCCCCTGATCTTCCGGAGGCAGTTTCCCATGGGGCCCTAACTCACTGGTTGTAAGTATGTCTCTACAGAGAGATAAACCTTTGAAAAAGATGAGGTACAAATCCCAAAGCCCAGATACAGCCAATCTCTCAACAGTCTGCTTTGTTCCAAATGTGTTTCTGCTTCCAAGGACCATGGCCTCTCAACAATGGCCAACATGAGTTGCTGCTGTTTTCAAAGCACTTTAACACATCCTTTTTTGACCTTCGCAACAATCATTCGAGGCAAGTACTATTCTTAGTTCTGTTCTAAGGCTGAGGGGACTTAGATTCTGAGAGTGACTTTCCCAGCATCATAGAGGTCAAAAGGGTGGAGTCAGGTTGGGAACCCAGGTTTTATGACTCCATACCCAGTGCTCTTCTTATTACACTATACTGTCACTCTTGAGAAATGTCTAATACTAGGGTTTCTCTGGCATAAATTTGATTACTGGACCTATTCTGGATGTAGGAGTTCATGGGTGGTGCAATGATTAAGCATTCAACTACCAGCCAAAATGTTGGCCCTTTGAACCCACTCAGAGGCACCTCAAAAGACACACATGGTGTTGCCATGAGTAGGAGTCAACTTAACAGCAACAATATCCTGGATATCCTTTTTTTGATTTTCCTGTTCCCCTCCTTTGTGCCCCCAAAGCAGTCTCTGAAACGTAGCAGAAAAGATACTGCAGTGGGCTTCAGAAGGGATAGGTAAAGCACATATGAAAAATTCAGTGAGCTTTTGCCAAACAAGGCTCTTTCAATCTAATAATATTCAGCCATTCCCCCAACCTTGTGTATGTTGAAAAGAGCTGTAGCGTGCTGTTTACCAACCGAATCACAATAGAGTGTTGCAATTTTTTACAATCACTTCCAGAATTATGCATCATTATGTGAAAGGCAGGCAAAGGGGTACAAATGGATTTCCTTCCCTTCTATTTCATCGTAAGTAGGTCTCATTAACTGAAAATGTCCTGGATGAAAACATAATTGAGGCATGCCCTCAGGAACTGTATTTCTTGTGCTGGGTTTGCAGAGGTCTTTCCTCGATAATTCAAATAGTCATTCTACCTTACTAAAGCTATATGGGAAGCAGCATGTTTTTTTCAGGTCCATCTCAGTTTAAGGTTTAAGGGAGGTTTTGGTATCTGGGAGTCCCTGAATCCCTGAGTGGCCCAAATGTTAAGCACTTGGCTACTGACTGAAAAGCTGGCATTTTGAACCCACCCAGAGGGTCTCAGAGGAAAGGCCTGATGATCTGCTTTCAAAAGGTCATAACCATGAAAATCGTATGGGGCACAGCTCCACTCTGATAACACATGGTGTCGCCACGAGTTATAATCGGCTTGATGGCAACTGGTTGGTTGGTCTTTGGATAAAGGGAAGAATAGTATAGAAAAGCATGAGGGAAAAAAGAAAAGCAGGATGAAAATACCAGACTAGCATTCTACCTTGCTCTTGGGGTCATTTTATAACGGGACCTCTTCCCATGGACTCTGGATTCTTTTGTCCAAATGCCTGCTTGACGGTTTAGGCACTTCTCTATGGATGCTAAAAACCTGTCAAATTCAACATGTCCAAAATTGAACTTCTGATATTCGCTTCCCCAAACCTTCTCCACCCTCAGTCTTCCTCCATCACAGTTGATAGCAACTTCATCCTTCCAGTTTCTTAAATCAAAAATCTCAGAGTCATTCTTGACTCAACTCTTCTCTCAGAATCCACAGATAGGCTAAAATCTGCCAGGAAATCTGCCATAGAAGGTCAGAGCTAGAAAGGACCTTAAAGATCATTTACTCAGTCCACTTCCACTCTCGTTTTCCAGGTGAGGAAATCAAGGCTCAGAGAGCTTATGTGGCTTGCCTAAGGTCACACAGTTGGTTATGGCTGCCGCCAAGGATGATGTGACAGTATCACACCTTGGGAAGCTTCAAAGGCACTATCTTCCCCCAATGGACACCAGCTTCCCCAGGAGTCAGTCTCATGCAGTCAGTCTTCCAAGAGCTACAGGCCAACTTCAGATTATCTCATAGCCAAGGACCAAGGAAGTGGGCCAGGACCCATCCTATTTCAAATAAGTTACTTGATTTGGTTTTGCACCAACAAGAGTTTTCCAAGCTCACATAATTGATGTTTGTGTCTCGTCAAGTCCATTCCAACTCCTAGTGACCCTATACGAAAGAGCAGAACTGCCGCATAGGGTTTCCTAGGCTGTAAATCTTTACAGGAGCAGATCGCCTGGTCTTTTCTCCCACAGAGCCGCTGGTGGATTTGAATTGCAGACCTTTCAGTGAGCAGATGAGTGCGTAACCACTGGACCACCAGGACTCCTTGTTAACATGCCCTGGCCTACTGAAAGATTCAGGGCATGGAAAGTATATAAACTTGACAAACTCCAGCAGCCTTTTTTTTAGTTTCTGTTTCTTTTACACTAAGGACTTGGAGTAAACCTTCCCTTTTCATGAACTTTCAAGCTGGTTGCACTAATTCCACTTCACCCAAACATAACTGTCTTCACTGGCAGCTTTGCTTTTTCCATCTCCCTTGAACTAATTGGGGTATTGCACCAGAAGTGTTCTTGGCGATGACAGACTTGAAAGCTAATAGAGATGTGTAACACAGAAGACTTAGCATTCCCTTAGGAAATTACTGTGGAATATAGTCAAAAAGGGAAGATATTAAAACCAAGATAATGTTGAATAGGATTGAAGAAGGAACACTGTAGTTGGGAAAGGGCAAAAGAAATAGTTAGAAAGATACCTTGATTTTAAAATTCATTCTATTAAAGGGATACTGTCAGTGTAGAATAGGCCCCACTCTTAGCTTCTGATGAAAAGGTCAGAATAAATGATTATCTCCAACTTCAGGATGGCAGGAATAGCATCAGGGATCACTCACGTACAAGGGGAAAGAGGAGTAACTGCTTTCTTACAGTGGTGGATTGTGCTGAAAAAGAAGCATATATTTCAGGGAATGAATTGGATCTACCAAGCTTCAGGGCCTGAGAGGCAGGAAAACATTAAGGTGCTGGAGAGTCACACCTGTCTCTGTTTCATACTCGAGAGTGCTTTATGGAGCGGTAACTTTACATAACTAATGAAATGAACACGGAGGTTGAAGTTTTAAGGTGTAGCCAAAGCAGCCTTTCGCATCCTCAGTTGGCCCTGGTTCAAATCTGCTTGGTAGAGCTAGCTTTCTGGTCTCTTGTTGAGATCCAGGGCAAGCCTCATGCTTTTTTTGGTTGCTCTCAGATAAGAAAAAAATCTGGGCACCGTAAGTCACGTAATATCTCATCCCAGTGATTAGAATGCTCAGTTCCATGTCGTAGTTAAAACTCTAACTTCATTAGTTACAAGTTCTCTCCTCTCCTTGCTCAGGCCTGTTCCAGAAAAAGGGGACCTAATAGAATTCAAGATTCCCCAACCTAGCACTTGTACCAGTGCTCCCCACCCTCCTTCCTGGGTTTGCTGACCAGTTTCTGATCATTCCACAGCACAGTAGTGAAGAAGGAGGGGTGGTAAGATGTAAGGGATGACCATGGCTGGCATCAGAGCTGGGATGAAGGCACAAAATATAAGGGTCTCTAAAAAACTTAGTAATCAAGAGAAAATATATTTAATGTTTCAGAGAGTCAAATTTAATGTAAAAAATCCATGATAAAGAAAATATTAAAA